>NW_026441690.1:0-98000 GCF_025612915.1 Magallana angulata
TACACTGTTAAGTTGTTAACTTCCAATGCCCTATATTTTCGTTCTGCCCCCCCCCCCCCCCCCCCCCACTTTGTAAAGCGATCAAAATATATAAGAGCAAATTTGAACATTTTCTTCCTCAACTACTTACTAGTTATTGCATTTTAAAAAAAAATAATGTATTAGTTATTGTTTTTTTATTTTAAAAATCCCACATGTATAGATGTGAAAAAGAAAATTGTACCTATATGTGCTCAATTCCTCAAATTAAAAACATTCAAAAATTTTATTTGTCTTCTCCATTATAATTAAATGACTGTTATTTACTTCGCGTACAAACCAGGATAATTTTCCGCTGTGATATTTTCTAAGGAATAGTGATAATTACTTAATCCCTGCAATAGAAATGTGTGAGAACTATGGAAACTGTTTTAAAGATGTCGTTTTTATTTACCCCTGTCTGAAAAACTATCAAAATTAATGTAGATTTCACATTATTTATTGTATAAAGAGGGGGCCCCAGAGAGTAGGTATATACAGAGTATCATTCTTTATTTTGTCTGTACAAGTATTTAACATACTCTAATTCATATAGAATTTCTAATGTTCAACCAAAATTTCAACATCAATCGTAGAATTATAAGCAAGATACAGAGCTCATAGTTCGCCTTGATTTGAGTCATATTCTGTTCACATGAGTTTATTACATTCAGCTTAAGATTTCTAACTTGGTATTTCCTATTCAGCATTTAAAATGGAAAAAAAAAGGGCCTAAGATTTTCAATTCTTTTATTCACTCAAGACCAGTTCACTGGTATTTGAGGTCCAAAATCAGTTTCTACAAATGTACACAAACACAGTCAAGGATCACGTGTACAGTAGGAGAAATAATGACGAAAAAAGGTTATGTTTACAATATAACAAGTTGTTAAAGTTGGTTTCTGGAAGAACAGACTTTGAAACTTTTCTTAATAAATATTGACAATTTTTTTACTTTTTTAATCTTTAGTTTTTAAGATCTGTGGACAAACATAGAATTGTGAGCAAATCTCTGTATCTTGCTTATAATTCGAAGCTTAACACTCAAATATGGTTAGTAAATAGAAATTGTAAACAATAAAACACAAGAAACATGCACTATAACAAATAAAGAACACAATTTATTTTTTCGAAATGAATCATATATATACATGTTTATACCTACATATTTCCGACAGCGATATCAAACTCTATTTAAACTGCATAAACTCGAGAAAATGCCGAGCATCTCAACAGAACCTATTGCATTAATCTACCATTACACAAAAGATAATGCCGAATTACCGATATAATGAATTGTATTTCAGTACTTTTTTGATACATCAGATTTTCATTAATTTGCGCAGGTAAACAGTTAACGTAACAGTTTGATTTACCGAAGTCTCTGTTTGATTTGATACGTAAAAATCACGAAATACAGACGATAGTTCCCAGGTTATAAAGCATAAATAATGAAAACGACACGAAAATCAGAACAAGCAAACACCAACGTCATGTGTGAAAACTGTCAACGCATTGAAATATTTAGCATCAATTTACTTCACAAAATCGGCACCAATATATTTTGCATGTTTCAAAAATTTTCCTTCATTCGCGAACTGTTGCACAACAAGCAAATTCATCATAGTCAGATCGACCCTTTTTCGTATAATGTCATGCCTGCTTTAAACAAAGAACCTCGTTTTAGAAGTATGGACTACGAGTCTTGGTAAAATGGGTATGCAAACCCGGGCCGTGGCAAAATAAAAGCCGGGGCAGATCGGCAATCGTCAATTCCAAATACGCATTATTTTGCAGCAATATTTACAGCAAATACAAATATACTGGTCCATCAAATATCCTGATATTTTAATGAGATTGGCAGATTAATAACTGACAATCTTTTGTTTTGCCCAGGCCAAGTCTTGTCTACCCATTTTACCGGATGCCAAGCCCGAAGCTATTAAACTTTTCCTTCATTATTATTTTCGTAATAACTCAGATTTGAAACAGAATTAGACCTTAATTTTTGCAATTTATATTTTCCTTCCCATAAGGATAATTTATGCTAAACGACGTTGAATTGGAATCGGTAGTTCTTGAGAAGATTTTTTAAAATGCACCCCCTTTTTCTACAGTTTCAAGGTTTTCTCCGCTTTGAATACAGATCGGACTTTTATTTCTGCAATTTATATTCGCCCTCCAATAAGGATGCTTTGTGCAAAATTTGGTTGAAATTGGATAAGCGGTTTTAGAGAAGAAGTTCAAAATGTAAAAAGTTTACAGACGAACGACGGACAAAAGATCACTTGAGCTTTCAGCTCAGGTGAGCTAATAAAAAATGACATAAGGTAATAACTATAGTGGATGCTTGATTAAATAAATACATAAACAAAGATGTATTGATTGCCTGACGTCATTACGTCAGGCATATCTAAGGTTTTAAAGTTAAATTCTCCGAAACAGTGCAGACAATGGGATCAAGCAATATCATATTTAAGGTGTCAGCATTTACATTCACAATTGATGAAAACGTTATATTGGATGTAATATAACAACATCAAGCAAGAGTTTTCAAGGAAAAGGGATGCTCACCATGCAGTGCACGTGTGTAATCCTGATTTAAAAAATAGATCAGCATTCCACTATATTAGAACGGTGAAAAAGGGGGAGGGGGTCATCGCAACAAGTTGTGACATATTGCCTATTACGATTCAATGTAAGTAATACTTGGTGTTGGATTATCATTATTACAAGTGTGTCATCAGTCTGGATTAAAACAAATATATATTTATACAGCAAGAATGTTTACTGTAGGAACTAAATCACCAAAAAGCGGGTTGTGACCCGATTTTCGTTCAGTTGGGCGATTTCATTAATCTTGAAAAGGGGTTATAACTCGCGGGTCTTACTAAATGTACATTACTACATTTAACAACTACTAATCAAGTATGTTTAATCATTCGACATTTGTCTTCCAAAACATCCAATCCAAAGTATAATATACATGTATGTAGCTGTTACAAAACAAATGTCAAAAATTCATCTGACCCCCTCCCCATTGATCTCTGCCAATGGATGAGTTCATTAAGATATCAGCCGTTGCGTGAATGGTAAAGCAGGACTTCGCGCCATAATGTCTCATTCATAGTTTTTGCGCACCGACTAATGACCAGTCCGTTGGGATCATGCGAATACCACAGAGCACACCGTGCTCTGTAAATATCACAGGCACGTAGCATCTGGGGTTGGGTTCGGAGTGGGGGACTGCTTTCCCCCTCCCCTCTTTTTTTTTGCAGCAGACACTTTTCTTAACTTTAATATAATAAATCGAAATATCATGGATATGCCACCCCATTCACTTTATTTTCACTGTATTAAATGAAACTCCAAATAAGGAATTGAAGTTACAGTTAGGTTTTTTTCATGAATTTGAGAATTCACCCTTTTTTAATTGCTTGTCAAGATGATTATGATGAAGCTGCCCTACACACATTCAAAAAACGAAACGTGTTTGTATACCCTTTCATAATTTATATGGTTGGAAATTTTTTAAAACGCCTTTCAGTTGATTTTGCATCTTAATAAAACAAATACAATTTTTAAAAAAATGACTATTTAATCTCCAGCTTTCAAGCTGCACTTATATTATATGTGTACATTCCTTAAAAAAATAATTAATAAAACAATTGAATTTCAAGCGATACTAGTATATATGTACATAATTGTACATGTTCTAGATCGAAAAAAGACTGACATTTCGTCTTAAATTTACACGTTCCGTTTATAAATTTATGATCAGCAGCAAAAATTTAAATTCATTACTGATAAGATAGCCTAATTGATACATGCATGCTTCCATTGAATAATTTTGTTTAATCAGGCAAGCTTTTTGGAAAGAGGTTGACATTTTTACGTTATTGATTTTTCCTATAATTATTATATCTGCTTGCGTCCAGTATACGTTATAAAGGACTAAATCCATGTTTAGCCAAAATCGGCCTAACGTCAAAAGCAATTAATATTGTATTAAAAATATTCTAAAACATTTTTTCATTCGTTATGTAACTTTTTTTTGTGTTTAAGGATTCAGAAATTATATTTCTGATGTTTATTTTAAGACACTATTATAGTGAAAAACGTGTGCTTTTTATAGCGTCAAGCATGACGTTACGTCTTTAAAAGAGCCTTCAAGTAAATTACATTTTAACTATATTGTTATCTATGAAATTGAATGTTTTTGTCATTAAATTGAAGTTAAAGATAAATTCATTATCAGAATTTAATCGAGATAGAAACGGACTTGATTTTTTTTTACCCGAATGGCACACCTTAGTTTCCGTAAAGTCGGCCATTGTGACACGATTTCGCACGGTGACAAACAGGATTTTACAGCGACAAATGCAAAGGAATTCATCGACGCATTTGTAAAGTAAGTGTTTTAAAACATCTCGATATTCTCTCTGTAACGTAAGGAAATATAAAATAAGAAATATTTGATTTGTTTTATATAAAAAGAGTTAGATCAACGATCGAGTCACATGTACTGTACAACACGCTGCATAGCCGCATGGTATGGTGTGTTGGCAGCGTTTCCATTTCATTGCGGGAAAAAGTTCACTTCACTATAGATTGGTTTATTATTGTTTAATTGCTATTTAAAGTATTATTTATTAACACATATCATGCATTTTTTCATCAGCTGATCTGAGACACTCACACATTTACCCAATTCCAAGAATGTACAAGGATATACATTAAACAGGTCGAGACCACTATATTTTGTGACGTCGGCATAAATTTGCATACTAAATTAGCCATCTGTTTACTATTATCGACAAACCAATCAGGTGAATGAGTTGCAAGGCATTGTGGGCTACTACAAGTTTCAGTGTATACAAAGCGTATTGAAAATATATACCATTTTGAATTGTCCTTTGGAAACTCATTTTGAATGATTTTTCAGAATTTATGAAATTAATATGGACAATTATGTCTGAACTTTAATTTCTATGCTCACATTTAAAAAATATTGCATATGAGGACTTATATCAACCTATTTAAATACCCCATTTTCAATGTTCAAAAGAGAGGTACGTCCTATAGAATTAGAAGCAGCGAGTACCGTTTTTCACGTGATATCCCATATATAAGACAACATTATTAGAATGCTCGTTGATATTTTCTTCAGGGACATTCATCAGAATGCTTAATTAACGGACAAGTACTAAATGCTGCACAGCTTGCGCTTCTGCGTTTGTATATTTGTGCATTTCTACTACCGTGGCTATTCACGTATGTTAAAAATGTACAGTTACCTGTATTTATTTCTAGTGCACAATGATAAAGTCACCAATACACAACTGTGCAGTTTTTTCATATCAAAACCTGTTTGTTCTTGTATGCGTATGTTTGTCAGTCGTTTGATACTGATCATTTTTGAAGCAACAATTGATCAACTAAAACAACAGTATTTTTCAATGTGAGCATGGAACAAAGTTAATGGTACGTAATCTTTCCTTTTTTACCTTCTAAAGTAAAAATCAAGATGTACAAACTTTCCGGCAAGCAATTAAATATTGTGAATAAAACAGACAAAAACCACGTGCGTCTGTTGAATCGTAAACACGTTGTAGACCGTTATGCATTGCAACTCATTCACTGGATTGGAGAATCTGTTTGACGAAAATACTATCACGTGTTAAATAATGCTATCCATATAAGGTAGTGTACCCGACCTGTTAAATCCAACTTAATGTAGCTCCATACTCGTAAAATTCTCTGAGGAAAGTTGAAAAACCGAACTGATTTCAACTTAATAGACTTATATGTCATCAATTGTTAGAAAAAATATACATGTCATCACACTTTTTGAGATGCCAGATAAACATAAACTAAAGCATATTTTAGCATTAGAAAAATGTATTTTTTTGTGTTCAAAGTAAAATCTTGTAGGCAGAAATTTGTTTTCTTGTTTAATTTTAATGTCAACTTTATCAGAAAACGAAAATTACAAAATATTTTAAAATTAATCGTTGGAATAAGAAAAACTATAGCATTTAGACATACAACTGAGAGAAAAGTCAGAAAAAGAGTTATTTCCCCTTTGTATAGATAAAATATTAAAAAATTTGGAAATTTAGTATAAAATTAAGTGCGAAAATATCTTGAACCTACCAATAATTCTAATTACATCCATGTGATTATATTCACATAAAATAAATAAAACTATCTTGCACAATTTTTAAAGAATTCAAAGTTTTACAAAAAAGTGTGACATCACAGAACACTGGATCTACTTTAAATGCAAAACAAAGAAGAACTACATGTATTAAAAAAAACGACAGCAATAACTATACTCTATTTGTAACATATTTTAAGCTCTAGTGACTACATAGCATATATGTAACTACCATTTTCAACCCAAACAATGACTCATATATTTCAAAAATATATAAAAGAATAATTACATGTAACATGTTTAACACAGAAATTAAAATAGCAAATAATGGGTAACAAATATGGTAATCATAAAGTAAAAGATTTTTTGTTATGGCACATTGTCAATTAGTTTAAAAATGAGATGACAAAATGATTCAATATTAAACGAACATGATAACAGAACACATCATGCAAAATGCACTGACATTAGTCTATACAGAGGAGATACCCCTATCTAGTGCAAACAATGTTTTCAAGTTATACAAACATATATATACCAGTAATAAGGGTACAATTGAAGATTTTGTAATTGACAAGAAAGTTGCATAATAAAAACTAGGTGTGTGCTTCCATCATGATTTAGATAGATTGTATATACTTATCGACAACAATAAACATTTTATTTAAATTAATACACAAAAATATCTTTTGACACTGTATTAGAATTTTCTACTAGTATATATGTAAAAAAAAATTATGATATAATTCTCGCTTAAGTCATAATATGTTACAATTGACAAATTGTTGATTACAAAACATTTGTGTGATAATAATGCAACCAGATCTGTACTGTGTTTAAATGAATCAGATAAATGAATATTTCATATTATAAATCAAAAATGTTCATATTTTCAGGATACCAACAGAGTCTGATTGATCACTAGAAGAAGAAAAATGAACTCAGTTACTCCTCTACCTCACTGTCATCACTGTCCTCAGATTCGTCAATGACAGCTGCATCAGTGACAAACTCGGACCAGTCTTGAATAGACGAAATAGCCTCCCTGTTGTGTCTCCCAATAGCGAGAAACCAGATAACGGCGGCGACATGGGAACATACTCCCACAACACGGGCACCCGCTCGACATCTGCAATACCATGCAGTGATCTCAGACTCGGAAAACTGGATCCAGAGCAGATACTGTCGGGAAGAAACATGACGACTCTGTAGCTTGACCCTGATAAGCCCATGGAACTCACTGTGAACCAAGATATCCACATCCCCCTCCAAATACTCCTGAATATAACTTGGACACAACTTCAGTTGATAAACTCCACAGGTCAGATTACGAATGTCATCTTCGCTGATGTTGGGGAATTCCAAAGAATCAGTAGCCACTTCCCACTTTACAGACTTCTTATCCAGACAGTTTTCTTCAACAAATGTCTTTAAAGAGTTAACTTTTGTTGACAAATACCTCATTTTGCATGCAAGGGCCATGTCTTCATCTTCACTTCCTGTCAACAGAGGCTTGCAGTAACGGTTGGAGAGGGCACACACGATGCGCACATAGTCACCGATAAATGGCACTTGATTGGTCGGAAGAACATGAGCAAGGTACTTCCATCGCTTTATTCTTGCATTGGCTGCCTCAACGACCCAACGAATCTGAAAAGTTAAGAACAAGCACCACTCATAAAAAAGGTAAAAGTGCCTTATTTAAAATTAACAGTGGGTATATTTCTTTACTGAAAGAAAAAAAATTAAAATGATGAAAAACATAAAATCAATGATTTGGAACAGCATTTGTTTATATTTCAGATGAAGACAGATGTAGAATTATTGTATAATGTAATTGTATTTAAGTTTTTCTGACATGATGATTGAATTTATGTTGTAGGTCTGGTAATCAAAATATGAAAACAACTAACCTTGGTGACCAGACGAGAGGCATTGGCATCTAAGGTTGTCATCTGCTTCTGCCCCCTGCTCATCAGGCGAGGCATTTCGGCCCTTATTCCCAGCTCCTCGAGCATATCGACTGAATCTCGGAAGCCTCTGTCTACAACAAAAACATCATCTTCATGGAACCAGCCCTTCAGATCTTCTACATTGGTACGCATTTTACAAAAAAAACATTTACTTTTTAGTGACGATCTCTTTTTTCATTGCAGATATAATATTTGGTTGAATCTTAATAGTATTTTTAAGCAACTCAAAACGCTAGAATTGTTGATGCAGATTTTAAAAAGAAATTAAAACTACAATCTTGATTTTAAAATCATAATAAATATAGGGAATATAGGGAGCTATCAGGAAAGAAAACCATATCACAATACGATGGTTGTTATTATGTGTACTCTTTAGGATGACGTATGTTTTAATATATGACTACCAATTGAAAACAAGTATGCCAAAAATAATATGATTTTGAAGTTGTTTTCAAAAGATACAGCGAATTTTATTTTGCATGAATTGGATTTACGGAACACCATTTCTCATTTCCACAACGTCAGGTGACGCCGAACTACTGATAGGCAATTTAAACCTGCCACTCTTTCTCAAAGTAAGCATCTGTTAGTCCACACACTTTTCATGCCATTAACCTATTTAAAAAATTCTCGTTCACATCATTTGTCAAATTTTTGTTCAATGTCTTTTGTGTCAAATCGTAGATTATGTAGGTCTGAGAATCTCTGTCCACGCAGTTTCGACTTTATTGATAAGGAAAATGACCAAAACTTATTGTGATCTCTTACATGTATTTGGTTTATTCTTACGCGGTTAAATTGTACATTTTCTTAATAAGGAAAATGCGTACAAAATGCTAAACAATTAAAAATTGACATGCTCCGTAAAACATATCTTATCAAAATAATTAATCTGTGTATTTTTTAAGGTGCATTCAAAAATAAACTAATCTTTACATATTTCTTAGAAAATACGTCACGATTAAATATAAAAAGTTTCGTTGGTATCATGCGAACCTGTCCGCGAATTTTTCTAACAACCCTCGTAGTCGTAATATTCAAATAAATCATACTTGATTCGATAGCTGTGTCAGAGACGATTTAAACAGGTTAGTTGATAGTAAATAACCATTTAAACATATTTACCTTAGGCCAGTGCCCCCTTTCACTGTATACCCATCCAGCACTGTCCATGTAGCTAGTCTCCGCTGTCTTCTTATTTTCGTAATTGATTTCACAGTAATTAGCCCCTTTGAAATAGTTGACTGATTTACACCGTGGTGTCACCATACATTCCGTCACACAGTCCAAGAAACTGACTTCTGTAAATGACTGGATCAGTTTCCTGTCCAATCTGTGTCCTCGCTGAAGTTGAGAGAAGCCCGGTTTTAGGCTGCCATAACACGGCACAAGGACGGTTATTAAAAGCCACGGACATCGGAAGATTTGGAACAACAACATTGTACTATATAAAGATATCGGTTTCCTCCCAATCTTGAACAGTGCGACTTACGCTTCAAAATAATAATAATTTGAACAACTTGAGTTTGTTTTTTATATAGAGTTTGTGATGTACATTTTTGATTTATTGATTAATATGTAACCAATAGGCACTTAAATGTTGAGGTAAATAATTAATCGGTAATCAATCACTAAGGAAAAGAAGCAATTTTGTAGTTTTTATTAATTTTAGTCAATCTACCTTTGCTAAGGTTACACTGAATCTTGAGGGACTATTATGTTCCTTTAATGTAGTATTCTGCACTTATTATCACATTTTATTTATTTTCTTTCTCGTTCTCCCCTTCTATGTCTTTACGCTATATTTCTCCTTCTTTATATATATGTTCTATAGTATGTTATTGTGACTGTGTGATTTTTATTGGGTACGAAATACTTTGCAATGTGATCAATTTTTGATATTTTTTAATACACCAAATATCTGCATAGTTCTTAGTTTTAGTTATATTCAGTACTTTTTCTATACATTAATATCATACGTGTTCATACTTAATGCACGTTTGATAAACAAGTCAAAGATTTTTCACGTCTTCTATCAATCTCACATGTATCCATGTTTACGTATGTCAAATATTTTAAAATCTGGATTAATCCTTAACTCGTATTTTTTTTACTGTTTTTTGATATGTTAATATTCATTAACACGAGCAGTGTTCCATTGAAGCAAACGTCCCGAAAAACTATACCTTTTTCTACCTTGAACAACTTGAATTGAGCATTCTTAAATAATAACGTGGACGGTATTAGCTTGTTTTCTTTAACTAGATTTTGTAATTCACAATAAGGACGATGTTTACACAGGGGTTGAGTTATTATGAAGTTCAGTGTCATGAGTAAAATTTGTTCTTAACACTAAAAGTATTTATGAAATGAAATATTATTGACAAACCATTCGATATTTTACTTTATTATGGAATTAGGCTCAAACAAAGTTGGACAAAGTTAGCAAAACAAAGGAAATTCGGACTAAAATTTTTAGATTTTGTTTTTCACTGAATATTTCTGGTAGTACTGTAATATTCAAAGAAAAGATTTTATTTGTTAGTAAACTCAATATTGCATATTTTCTGTTGGTTTTATCTCACTTTTTTTAGATATTCGAATGGCTCACACTTATATTGACAATTTTTTTACTTTTTTAATCTTTAGTTTTTAAGATCTGTGGACAAACATAGAATTGTGAGCAAATCTCTGTATCTTGCTTATAATTCGAAGCTTAACACTCAAATATGGTTAGTAAATAGAAATTGTAAACAATAAAACACAAGAAACATGCACTATAACAAATAAAGAACACAATTTATTTTTCGAAATGAATCATATATATACATGTTTATACCTACATATTTCCGACAGCGATATCAAACTCTATTTAAACTGCATAAACTCGAGAAAATGCCGAGTATCTCAACAGAACCTATTGCATTAATCTACCATTACACAAAAGATAATGCCGAATTACCGATATAATGAATTGTATTTCAGTACTTTTTTGATACATCAGATTTTCATTAATTTGCGCAGGTAAACAGTTAACGTAACAGTTTGATTTACCGAAGTCTCTGTTTGATTTGATACGTAAAAATCACGAAATACAGACGATAGTTCCCAGGTTATAAAGCATAAATAATGAAAACGACACGAAAATCAGAACAAGCAAACACCAACGTCATGTGTGAAAACTGTCAACGCATTGAAATATTTAGCCTCAATTTACTTCACAAAATCGGCACCAATATATTTTGCATGTTTCAAAAATTTTCCTTCATTCGCGAACTGTTGCACAACAAGCAAATTCATCATAGTCAGATCGACCCTTTTTCGTATAATGTCATGCCTGCTTTAAACAAAGAACCTCGTTTTAGAAGTATGGACTACGAGTCTTGGTAAAATGGGTATGCAAACCCGGGCCGTGGCAAAATAAAAGCCGGGGCAGATCGGCAATCGTCAATTCCAAATACGCATTATTTTGCAGCAATATTTACAGCAAATACAAATATACTGGTCCATCAAATATCCTGATATTTTAATGAGATTGGCAGATTAATAACTGACAATCTTTTGTTTTGCCCAGGCCAAGTCTTGTCTACCCATTTTACCGGATGCCAAGCCCGAAGCTATTAAACTTTTCCTTCATTATTATTTTCGTAATAACTCAGATTTGAAACAGAATTAGACCTTAATTTTTGCAATTTATATTTTCCTTCCCATAAGGATAATTTATGCTAAACGACGTTGAATTGGAATCGGTAGTTCTTGAGAAGATTTTTTAAAATGCACCCCCTTTTTCTACAGTTTCAAGGTTTTCTCCGCTTTGAATACAGATCGGACTTTTATTTCTGCAATTTATATTCGCCCTCCAATAAGGATGCTTTGTGCAAAATTTGGTTGAAATTGGATAAGCGGTTTTAGAGAAGAAGTTCAAAATGTAAAAAGTTTACAGACGAACGACGGACAAAAGATCACTTGTGCTTTAAAGGACAATAAATTGTTATGTGATAGGTAAATCATATTTTAAAGATATACATGTATTCTGAAACCCAAGTGTCTTATCGTTAGTTCACAACTGTTTATTAATGTTCGGATACAATGTAGCAGATAAAAAAAATCAGCTTAATAAGAAAACTTTACTGGTGTTTTGGACATTGTAATAAAATAATATGACACAAGACTTGTTCACATAATATAGAATTTTAAATCATGTATCTTGCTTATAAATCTACGACTGACACTAATATTTTGGTTAATCTTTAAAAATGCATTAAGTTAAATAAAATTTAACGTATATCGTGACCATACCACTTTTGTTATGGGAAAAATTAAAATTTAAATTATTGAACGATTTAACGAGGCCGAGTCTTATCATTTCTACACTAAATATTTTAATGAAATCATATCTCTCCAGGGATGAAGACAAGAAAAAAAATATAGCTGCCTAAGCTGGATGGGTAATTCTTTTCCCTGTTCATTCCCTCGTTCCTGGTAATGAACTCTCCGTCGTACTCCAGAATGAACTCTCCTTTACGATAATTTCGTGTGGCAAACACGCCCTTTCCTATGAATCATGAAAATAATTATTTATAATATATTTATAGAAAAGCACAAAAGGGAAAACAGTAAACTTAAAAATTAATATAAAGAACGGTTAGTTAAATGGATGTAACGAAGAACAAGAGGCCCACATACCTTGTAGGTCACCTGAGTACAATAGGTTGTAGATTTTGTATGGTAGCATGTGTGAGCATTGTGTTTTGCGAACATGGATTTTAAGAAAAAGTTGATATTGATTTAAGACAGTGTTGAAAAATTGATTGGGTAAATTTGTTGAACCAAGGAATTCTAAAAGTGCAGTTAAAACGCATAAAGTACATACATGCAACTTGGCAATCGGTTACATGTGTACGAGCACTTGCTCTGCTGATCATGTTTAAAAGGTCTAAAACGCCATTTAAAAATATGTGTATTTATTGCGCTTAAAAATGGAAAGTTGTTCTGGTCTGATCAACTTTCTTTTACGTAAATTTTGTGGGGAAAATAGTATTACTAAATTGTTCATGCAAATTATACTAATGGTATTGTCTCTTGACTTGGGTTCGATTGTATTTCAACACCGTCACCACCCCTGTAAAGTCAAGCGGTTTGTTTACATGTAAAATTTGCGACTCTTGATGTCGATGTGAATTTCATATACTTCTTTTTTCTGAGGTCGGTCGGGAAATGATGGGATATACTGTAGAAGCAACAATATTCGTTGAGGATTTAATTTCGTTATTTTCGTTAGCAGTATGAATCAACGATTTCAAATCCAGGACGAATTTTTAACCAAAGTATCAATGAATACAAAGAGACTACGAGGAGACGAAATTAAATGCCAACGGAAATTTTTTTGGTTAAGGTAGTCCTTTACTCGGCACTAAATGGGCTCAATCATTAAAAGCTTAGCTTTAAATGATAAATATACATTCTAGCAATACATATACAAAAGAAAATATGTATGTTTACATGCTAGTTTGTTTGTTATCAGCTCTCAGACGGGTGTACCCCCTTGCGAAAATTATTGACAATTATGAAATTTGGCAGACGTTCGTTTTTCCTAAAAATAATTACCAATTTTGGGAAAATTAGAACTGAACATACAAAATAGAGTAGAAATATTTATTTAAGCCATATCTCATCAATAATTTTGCGCAAGTTTTTGTAAGTAAGTACACTTTATGGACCTGATGTGTCAAAAGGGAATACAAAAAATGCAATGCTAGTATCGCGTTTGGTAATTTTTTTACTATTTTATGGACTCAAACTTAAATTCATGGTGTGTATTCTATAGATTGACATCTTAGAAAAAAGATTTGGTAAAATAAATTATATGTTGACGGATTACTTTTCACGCTATAAGCTCTAAAACAAGTAGACACTGACGAAAAAATCCGTAAAAATCACATTTTGCTACAGTTTTCTGCCTAGATCTGTCAACAATGTCAGATATCATTTAAACATTAATTAGTTGACAATTGATTAAATTCGAAATAGCTTCTGTCTCTAAATTTAAACCGGTTTTAGTAAAAGAAAAAGAAAAATTCGGGAGGGGGGGGGGGGGGTCAAAACAAAGAAGATATAAGCATACCTGAGATCCTGGTTAATCAGAAACTTCGTTTTTCATTTTACTTTAACAGAATCGAGTTTCTCAACATTAATCATTTCTATCTCTCATAGAATACATATATTACCGTTCTAATTGCTTATTATTGCCATTGTTTACAACAGTGATGTAGAGCAAAATCAATACCGGGTATTTAAAACGCTTTGTAAAAGTCGAACCAATATTGTAAAATCCGTATTATGACGTAGTGCGATACTCGGACTACTTTAAAAGAACAATGAAATTTTGACCCAACGAAAAAACCTGCTTCTACGGTATTCTTTATACATTATATTTTTAATTTATTTTTGTTTTTGATAATTACATTAATACTTTTAGAACAATCACATTTACTGAAATGCTTAGACACTATCAATCCGAGTGTAATTATATAGTTGAAAGTAATGGTTTTCTTGTTTTTAATACTGGGACAGTCTGCATACAACATAATTTAAAATGCAGGCGCAGTGAGTACAGCAGTTACCTGTTGCTGTTTAATATAAAAGCAAAATTATAACAGATACCTTACATTGAATAATAATCACAGAGGTCAATGAGGAGTTTACACAATTATCCATGAACATTATTGCTAAACACATTTTATGAGGAAGATAATTAAAGTTGTATGTTAAATGCATGTTGCATGCATATGATCAAGATATTTCTATTTAAAAACATTATTAATAAATCATGAAATAGAAATACTATTCATTGTTGATTTATAAAAACTGTGGAATTTTGATAAAAACTATTCATGGTTTACTGCTGTATGGTTCAAAAGTAACAAAATTTACTAAAAATTGCTGTTTGTACTTGCATATTAGTACTTAAAGAGACAGTACAGCTGAAAATACATGTGTGAATAAATTCAGATTTACCTATTGTATAGTTAGGGAATAAGAAATAACGTTTATTGTAATAGTTGAAATACATGAAACCCCTTTCACATACTTAATTAACGTAATTATGAGCTTCCGGAAATTCAAGGGTCGTACAAACCGGAATAATCTTAAATCGTTTATTTGTACCACGTGGACTTTGATTGACAGTAATTGGCACGTGCTGAAAATTACAAGATCTTCGCCCCACTTCGGTCATCATGGAAAACCAGGTTAAAGCGATTCTCTAAATGAAACGCATCTTTACTTACTCGATAATTTATAAATGGTTTACCAATTTAGGTTCATTTTAAAATATATATATATATATATATATATATATATATATATATATATATATATATATATATATATATATATATATATATATATATATGTGTGTGTGTGTGTTAAAAAACACCTCAAGGGGCCTCATTTATAAAATTAAATGTATGTTGTAAATTTATGTTGTAGCAACACCTATGATAAACACGAACAATACATGCTTACAAACTAATAATTGTGGTTGTTTTAAAAACTCTGAACAGTTATTATGAGAAGTAGAAAAGACATATCTTTATCAACAAACCTGTCCAGGAGATTCTCTGCGAGCCCTGCATGTGTTTTGGTTACAGTAAATACGCATGCGTAATAGTATAGAAGGCTGAACCCCGAACAGTTGCAATGCATTTATGTGATAGCTTATACGTAATTATTTATTTTAATGAAATAATTAGATTTATTGCATGGAGAACTTTGTAATTTTCTGAAAGTTTATACATTCATGAGTAGTACAAAAATACCGAACCCGGTCGGAAATTTTTTTTCAAGTCGGTTTTTTGATAAGATGCGCCGTACAGTCTCTTTAAAAACAAACGAGCAGCTACAACTGCATAATACTAAATTTTATTCATTCACCGATACAAATTATTTATTTGTACTTGCTTATTTGTACTAGAAAAACAAACAAGCAGCTACAACTGCATAGTACCAAATTTTTTTTTTAAGTCGCCGATACAAATTGCTAATTTGTACTTGTATATTTGTATTTAAAAAAAAAACCGAACAGCTACAACTGCATAGAACCAATTTTGTAAGTCACTGATACAAATTGCTGATTTGTTCCTAAAAATAAGTATACAGTTTCATTGATCAATCCCTCAATTTTGGATGTGTGTAATGTCCAACACATGTGTGCAGCCAATGTTGAGTTTCACAGTTAGAGATAAGGAATTTAGGAGTTGTGTTTCTAACTGATTTGGATCAAGGACAAGGTCTGGACGGCCTCTAAACACCAAATCTGGTATGATTAACTTGGTGTTGTTGTTGTCAACTTCAGCAACTACCTCACATATGTATATTTTTGTGATGTCAAGGGTTCTTTGCCTAATGCTGCAGGATTGGTATTTTATGGTATCGAGCTCAGAGTTGAAGTTCCCCATGTCTATGCTGCAGACTGAGCATTTGTTGGCCGCGGTGCATGCAATTAACATTTTATCGCTATCTGGTTTTTATACCAAAATCATTTTACATGTACTGTTTATCAGTGATTTGGGTTAGCCAATTATTACTTTACTATAAGTCTATTTGTTTATTCAAAAAGTTCAAAAACTGTTATTGTTTAACATGATAAAAACACTTGCATAACTTTTCTGATCACACAACTTTTTAAATACATGATTAACTCCAATACGATGAAGCAAGGAAAGATAACTCCATTATGAAGACACCATGGAAGATAACTCCATAAACTTTCGCAATATCTAAACTTTGATAGACAGCCTCATTATTCTTTCTCTTTTCTATATATGTTATTAATTCATTTCTTTTATTGAAATTCCTAAGCATAAGATAATAATAAGAAAAATATATTACCTCCCCCCTCCCAGCCATAAACCTTGCATTACATGTAAGGTAACATGCAATATTATTATAAATGACAGCTTAATTTTTTTTTCTAAATATGCAGTCAGTTTTTATTCTGTGTCAGTAGACTTTTTTTTAAACATTTAAGTATATACATTAAAGGCCGGGGACCGGGTATAAATAGCAGCCAATCACAAAATGAATGGGAAATTCAATTTTTTCTGCAGCATTCATATCAGAGAGGTTAATTTGAAAATATATGCATTATATGGGAGTAATAAATTCTACTTTTTGGTGTGGAAACTGCCACCATGACACTCTACAATGGCTGTTAAAATTGTGTCGAACTAAAATTTATTAAAAGAGTATTAAGCTCATAAAGTTCTGAAGCAGCTCAAAATTTTGAAATCCAGAATAGTGATTGACATTGTAGGTGGAGTTAGCTTGTGTTTGTTTACACAGGAAGTGGCTAAATCCATGTGCTCTGTAAGAGCTAAACAGCATGACTCATCTCATTGTTAATCTAATATATATTATTAATTTTACATACCCTTTGATTGAAAATCTTTCACAAAACACTACTAGAGTTCATGAAATTTATTAAAACATCAAAACTGTTATCACTCCCACATATGTCCCAGATATGGCTGATCATTTAAATTTGGTAACCAAGTTCTCACTAAGTCTACAACACATTTTGGCATTATATCCCGTCTGTGGTAGATGTAATGTCTATGACGCGGGTCCCTCTGCAGAGCTCTCCTTTTCCGATCTCTCCATACATTCCTGTGCAACAACGTTGTCCAAAAACGTTTGTATTTGTCTTTTCGGCGGTGTGAATTGCTCCTGTTTGGCTGTTCACATTCAACTAACCACCAAAGGTGTCTGTTGGTCTCGAGAGTGATACAGGGACGACACAAACAATGTTGACATTCTTCAGCCTCCTGATCCTGATTTATCACATACTCCTCAAGATGTGGGTCACTTTCTTCAGTGTCCTGTAATGCCTGGGAATTACTTCTGTTTTCCTCAATAGGAACTTCATTAAATTCAAAGTCATTATGCGCAAACAGCTGACGAATGGTTTCTCTTTGCGTTTCTGATACTTCTATTGCTAACACAGACATTTCTTCCAACATTTTCTGATTTCCCTCCATTTTCACACTGGCCCAAATCCCAACACAGGATGAATGTGGGCATAGAAAGGGGCATTCAAATATGATTGATTGTTATCAAAATCAAATTTTAAAAGTTCTTATATGGTTTTTTTGTCTCGAATTGAAAGTGTTCTTATAATATATTTTTTTTTACAAATTTGAAACTCATATCTACTTAGATATCATATACGGTTATATTTGTATTATCCCTAAGGAGCCTCTGATCATCCTCTAAAAGCCTGATTATGTCACCTAGCTATAGATGATCATAGATCAGGAGTTTTGGCGGGGTTCTGCTAAATGGTACTAGGATCAAGTTTCAGGTTTTAACCATTATTGTTTCAGGGGTGTCAAATTATCTGATGAAGTAAGAATGATCATAATTTATACCGTTAAATTTTTACTCATAAGCGATGCAACACAATGCAGAAATAATAGGATTTTACTTGTCTTTCATGTAAATAACACTTTTTTAAAAACTTCTCTTATTCAAATGATAATTTCAAATTAATAATTTTATGAACACCCAGAACCCCCTTCAGAAATAACATACTCCAGTCATGAAACAAAAGCCTATGTACCATTTTAACAATCCTGTAATTATGGCAAGTCCGGTTAAAAAGAGAAAGAGAAATCCCAATTTTAGAATTGAGTTTGCAGGAGATGATGGACAAAAACGAAGTGTGCTTGAAAGTTTTCAAAGAATCAGGAGTGAACTAAGTTCACAACTTAACAAACCTGTCGGAAATCTACAGGTTATTGAAACTCTGTTTCAACTGTGGTCTAACAAGACAAAGGAGTCTGAAAATGAGCTTGCCGAAAAGGAAAAACCGAGTGTACCAAGTACGTATATAAAGGTACAGAAAAAAGATGTAAATCAAATTTTTCTTTGTGCCGAGGAGTCTATAAAACGACTTGTAGAGGTGGCTGAGCACCAGGGTAGTAGCTGTAAAAAACACCTGAAAGTGAAAAAAATACTCCAGAAAGGCCACGTTGTTACCGCACATTTGTTCTGTGATGAGCAAAATGACCACAGTTTTCTTTGGTCATCCTCTCCATATTTACCAAATACGGAATACTTAGTTAACAACAGAGTTAAACATGGATTCACATGTAGTGGTATGCTGCCATCACATTATATTTGATTTACTGAAGGAGCTGGAATTGGAAAGATTTCCAAACAAAGTAGACACAATTTTTTCAATGAAATGAAAGAACATATACAAAGGGAATATGATGATTCAACACATACAGCAACACTAGAGGAAGTGGCTGCCTATGAAAATGAAGAACTTGGAACCATCAACATTATGTCGGATGCCAGGCATGGATGGAGAAAAAATGCCAAAGACACAAGTGTTGTGGCAATTGGAGAAACGTCTCACAAAGTACTGTCATGTCAGCATGTGACCAAATCCGATGATGTTATATCACAGAGACATGAAAAGCTGGGAACAGAAAAAATATACCGACATCTTAAAGATCAAGAGGTCAACATCGGAGTCCATGCTCATGACAGAAATTTGTCAATTAACAAATTTATTCGTGAGGAGTGCGACTCAGAGAGCCAAAATGACACATGGCATGCTGTAAAGTCCATGAAAGCAGCTCTGAAAAAAATTTCGTCTGGACCAGCTTTTTAAGTTGGAAAAACCTGGCCATCCCAATTAGACGACAAGGTTGAACCAATATCCACACATTCCCATTGGGCCATCAGAAACTGTGATGAAGACCTGGAAAAATTGAAATCTCTTCTTCTCAACATTGTTGAACATTACAAAAATAATCATCAAGCTTGTCATGGATCATCAAGGTGCAAAAAAGACCCTAATTATGAAATTTCTAGAAAAGTTATAACATATCCAAGAGCTGAGAAATTGTTGTTAGGTGTCATAAAAAATTCTGTTATATTTAAGCATCCTCATGATTACAGACTTTGTAAGGATACATTTTACGTAGAAAGTTTTAATAATGTTGTAAATGTTTACCAAGATAAAAGAATATCATTTTCAGATGCCCAGTATAATGCTAGAACAAACTTAGCAGTCTGTCACTGGAATGAAAATGTTGAAAGAGAATTTACTTCAATTTGGAAACCAAATCACAGAATGCCACGAAGTGTTAAAGGAAAGAAAAACTACAAAAAATGCACATTCATTTTTCGGGAAAAAAAATTGGAAAAAATATGTAAAATCTGCTTTTAGAAAAAGAAATGGAATTCATAATAGGTAACAGTCTACAGTCTACAGGCTGCTAAAATAGTATTTTCTTTGTGTATATACAGAATAAATTGCAATATGAAATACTCTAATTGAGTCTTCTTGCACTGTGTTTAAATCGGGTTTTCCCCAGTGTATAAACAAAGCTGACTCAGCCGCATGCAATGCTTACTCTTATCAGCATCACTGACAGTGATGGAGGTAGCCCCGCCTTTTTGTCTTTATAGGCTTAATTGCCTACCAGGTGGCAGAAAATCTAGGTCGACCCCGGCCTTTAAGGACTATAACTTCATTTGCATGCTAGACAAAATAAAAGGTGTTGACATAGAAGACCAATATGTAAACGACAAAGCTGTTGCCATTATGGTGAAAAATATTGCAGCTGTGACTAGGAAGGAGGTTTGCGATAAATTGAAAGAGATTCCTTTTTTATACTATATGTAACTTGTGATGGGGTCACGGATTTCACGGGGGAGGAACTGGAAAATATTTACACAAGAATATGTAATGGTGGAAAAGTTGAAGATATGTATTTGTTCATTGGAAGCCCTGAATCAACATCAGCCTCTGACCTTCACTTAATATTCAGGGAGATATTTGAGAGCCTGGACCTGGTAGAGGTGTTTGAAAAAAACTTGTTGGTTTCTGTGCTGATGGAGCTTCAAATATGCAAGGTGTATTTAGTTGCTCTAGTTTGATAAAATATAAATTTGAGTAAAGTTATAAGTCGTTTAAATTAAACATAATTGCATTACTTTGTTTAACTGGTGTCCTAATAAGTGATTTAAATGTGCAATTTCAATAAAAAAAATCATTTGAATTTCAGGCTGCAAGTCAGGATTAGGTGTTTTACTTAGAGAGACAAGACCACACTTAGTTATAACACATTGCCTGGCACATCGACTTGAACTTAGTTTCAAGGATGGAATAAAGTCTGCACAGCCAAAGCTTTATGCCAAATGAATGACCTTATTGCTAGGCTTGTATTATTTGTACAGAAAAGGTCCAACTAAAAAGGTGGTCCTTAAGGGTGTTATTTACTCAGGGTTTGAGTTCTCAAATTCCGATTGTTAAAAAGTTCAATGTAATGAGTAAAATTTGTTCTAAACACAAAAAGTATTTATGAAATGAATTATTATTGACAAAACACTCATTAGTTTTACTTTATTATGGAATTATGCTCAAACAAAAATTGACTTTTAGCCAAACAGAGGAAATTCGGACTAAATTTTGCAGATTTTGTTTTCTGCTAAAAGTTTTTTGACAGTAGTCTAATATTAAAAGTTAGGATTTTATATTTAAGTCTACGTAATTTTGCATATTTTCCGTTGGTTTTTCCTCACTTATTCATTAAAATAATCTTATGGCACGAATAATAATAATATTGAAAAATGCTTAAAAACGATAAAAGACATCATATCTCAAAATTTTGATCATTGACCTCATATAAATTTTATGCCAACAGAATAAGGTCAATATAAGTAGTTCATTATCATAAATGTTTTTGTATTATCATCATTCAATTTTTTGTAAAATTAAATCAAAAATGGGTAGGGATTTGAAAACTGATAGAGGAAATTCGGACTGAATTATTTTTAAAAATTGATGCTGAAATATTAATGTTGTGTACTTATTTAGTGCCACTACCATTCGTAAACTGTATCTTATTTTTTAAAGTGTTTAATTATTTGTAATATTTTTATAATTAAGAAAATCTCAATCGTAGTGTAAAATTTTATGGGATTTTTCTTGAATTTTCAATAAATATTCAATGGCCATTAACTCAAAAAGTAGGCCATTGACCTACTTTTCTGAAAGTGAAAAATAACAATACAAGCAAAGGTCTATAACACACAATAGATGGTTTTTCATTATCATCAGTGGATTTTTTTTTCATTCTGAGTAAACGTCATCCTTAAGCGCTGCTTCACTTCACTGAACATGAAACAAGTGTTGCCTACAAGAGTAGGAGGAACGCGATGGCTGCCTCACACTTACAGAGCAATGACTTATCAAGGGTTATTTTTTTTGCTAAATAAAAATAAATATTTAGATAATTATTTTATTATTAGATAAGAAATCATAATAGGATAAACTCGATGATTATTGATATATTATACATGTAGTTATACAAGTTTCATTTTCATTAAAATTATTTACAGGTTACAAGGCAATAAGGCAACAACTTGAAACAAGTTCTCACAACAATGCGAAAGCAGAAGGTTACGCTAGACTGATTGGTGATGGATATCACATACATTTTGAAATTGTAGGTATTTTTTACAAAACTAAATATTTTTTGAAATTTTTAGTGTAATAGAATATGTGCAGTCTTATCAGTCCGGAATTATTACGGAATTTTATTACCCGTTTTGGTACATTCTGTTTATTGTATGAACACATAAGCATTTCCGCCCAGGTAGCAGGCGAGATTGCCATGCCGTTTCTGCATAGTTTTGTCGGCTTTACATGCTCACAGTCTTTTTACCACCTTCACCCAACTTAATAGTTATACTGTCTGTAAAGACACCCCTGCGAATGTGTTCGGAATGTTTTCTTTATCGTTGCTAAGTATGTAATAAATCCAGAGGTGCTCGAATGAAAGTTCACGAGACTTTACCGAGATTTGTTCAGTTCCTGTGAAATTTCGAGCGGAAGTATAAGTGTTCAGATAATATTCTCAAAATACGTAAGTACTGGTCGTTTTCCATATCGTATCCTACTTTGGTTTTTGTTAAAACATGAAACTCTTTTAATATGCTTGTCTTATTTCACCATTTAGCGGTTTTTATATTAAACGATAATATTCAGAACAGAGTTATCGTTCGTGTTCGACCACGTGTTGAGTGGTTGAAAATATAAACATTGCGTGGCTTAATAAAATCATATCCATGTTTGATGCTTGTGATGTGCAATACCATGTGTTAAAAAAAATAATGGATGTCTGTTTTGCATAAAAACGTAGTATATCAAGTCATTTTCATGGAACATTCTGCATAAAATAGTATAGTCTGTTTCACTATTGATGCTATTACTAGGTCAGGCGCGGATCGAAAACTAATCCTCAGTGGGGATCTCTACTTAGCATTTTAATTGTTGCAACAGCAGACAAAAACTATCTTTTGTATTTTTACATTTATTTCTCGAACACATTTTATTCACCTATTAATGAAGATAAAGTTTAAAATCAATAAACCTCTAGATTTAATAATTGACTAAAATAGTACCTAGATTTTATGAACTAGACTATAAACACGAGGCACGATTTTTACTGCGAAACTGAAAGGGTCAAATAAAACCACGTGGTCTAAAATTTAAATGACAATAACATTCGCAGGGGTGAAGAGACAGAACAGTAAAAAGACTGTACACCATGTCCACATCCTACGACGCACTGGTTGGTTCAGACGGTCAACAGGGCAGGGAGCCACGGGAGGCGAAACTAACAGAAAAAGGAGAAGAATATTTCAAGAATCAGAAAGACATTCTACATAGAAAACTCCAATCAGCGAGTAAAATTCTCAGTGAGTGTATTGTCGACTCTGAGCCACTACCAAAGTTCATCAGCCTATTGGAAAATACGAAAGGAACATTGCAAAGTACATTTCAGCGTTACAACACTTGTGCTAATGACTATCTTGACTTCCTTTCACGTTCTCGGGATCCTGATTCAGCGCAAGAACTGGAGAACTACTGGCCCGTCATGACAGATCTGAAGAAACAGTTCAACAACCTGATGGAAAAGATTCACTTGAAAATTGAGTCAGCAGATGGTAGGACTTCAAAGACAAGTCGCTCGACAAGATCAAGTGCTAGCCTTGTTGCGAGCAAAAGAGCCAAGGCAGAATCAGAAAAAGTGAAACTTCAGTTTGTGAAAAAGGAGACTGAAATTAAGAAAGAACAGTTCGAAAAAAAAAACGTTACAGTTAGAAGTTTTAGAACAAGAGAAGACGGCAACAGCAGCTGACGCAGAAGCAACATATCTGGAGAAACAATGTGAGGATGACATAGTGAATTCAACAGAGTCGGTTGTTCCACCGGAAGAAGAAATGAGTCCTTTCGACAAAACTCTCAACTATCTAGATAGACTAAATTCTCCTGTAAGACCTACACAACCACTCTCACCCCAGGCTCCCCCGTTTACACCTAAACCTCGTAAAACGCCAGAAGTAGAAAGTTCTACTCCAGGAATCGACAATCAAAATGTAAATCGAGCTTTGATTGATTCTACCCCACATCATCCTATTATACAGACGAGACAGGTGGACTCAAGTTCTACACATCCTGTGAACTCTCTTCATGACACTTCAAACTTTCTCATCAAGAAAAACATTCTTTTAGAAAGTTTTCAACAGCAGCAATTCCAGGATAGACCAGACAGGTAGATTGTGTGGAAGACTCAATTCAGAACCATGGTTACTGACATCAAGTGTTCACCTCTAGAAGAGATCTCACTGTTAACAACCAGCATTCATAAGGAATCTGATGCCTACAGATTAGTGATGAGTGCTAGAACATCATGTGCAAGCAATCCGCAACAGTGTCTACACACCATTTGGAACCGGATGGATGAACGCTTTGGTTCAGCAGAGTTAGTAGAGGCTTCGCTTAAAGCTCGGCTCATGGATCTGCCTGATTTTATGGACCGTAAGAAACTTTATGCACTGCATGACTTGCTGACAGAAGTTGAAACTGTGAAAAACCTCAGCGAGTACAGCACCATATTTTCCTATCTTGATTCATCACTTGGTGTTAGGCCCATCATTCAGAAACTATCAAAGCAGATTCAGGAGAAGTGGGTCACTCGCGCCACTAACTACAAGAAGCAACATGCTGTACTCTTTCCACCATTTGCCGAATTTGTTAAGTTCATAGAGGAGATGAGCATCATACGGAATGACGCGGGACTGATGTATGAAATACCCAAAGAGACTAACCTTGTACAGAAAAGTGTAAACAAGAATAGACTTGTGTATGTGACCAATCGCAAAACTGACATCTCTGCAGGAAATTCAAGAAACTCGTCACAACTGTGCTTAATCCACAAAGGATCAAAGCACACCATCAATGAGTGCATAGCCTTTCGATCCAGAAGCTTAGAAAACAGAAAGGCAATTTTGCGCAATCATAACATTTGTCTGAAATGCTGTGAAACCTCTGATCACTTTGCCGCAAGGTGTAAGTCAAAGATATATTGTGATATTTGTGAAGAAAGTGATTTTCATTGCACTGCACTTCACCCATTAGAGGATTCACAGAGACCCAGACAACAACCATCCAGGACAACCACTCCCATACTAAAGCATGGCGAGGAGTCATCTGGCTCGAGTAGACTTTCTGTAAATTTAAAGTGCACTGAGATTTGTGGTAAACCAAGCTTTCATGGGAGATCATGTGCACGCATCGTACCTGTTCATATCTACTCAGAAGGAGAACCAGGGAACTCCATCACAGATTACGCGTTGCCCGACGACCAAAGTAATAAGACACTAGGAAGAAGTCTTCTTTTTGACTCCTTAGGAATAACCACTTCACCAGTTGAGTACTCTATGCAGTCCTGCTCAGGCAAGAATGTCAGCTATGGAAGGTTGGCCAGAGGTTTGATTGTGAAAGGAATCAATGACAGTCAGAATGTCCAACTGAAACTTCCTTTTGTGCTCGAATGTGACAACATTCCAGAGAATCATTCCGAGATTCCAACTCCTGAGGTCGCACTTTGTTACCCTCATATGCGGGACATTGCTAAACATTTACATGTTCTAGACTCTTCAGTGAAAATACTACTACTCATTGGAAGAGACCTTCCCGAGGCCCATCACTCGATAGACCAGAGGATTGGACCACTAAATACGCCTTTCGCCCAGCGATCACGGCTTGGATGGACCATAATTGGAGATGTCTGTCTGTCAGGGCAACACATTCCTTCATCACGACATCCCAGCAGGCATACGACGTTGTACCAACGTTGAAAATACGTTGATCATGGTTGACGACGTTGATCAACCAAAATACAACGTTGTGCGACGTTGAAGAAAAAGACGTTATCAACATGACAAATTTTCAACGTTAGTTAGACGTCAGATATTCTGACCAATATCGACCAAATTTCTCATACATATATTTATAAAATTGTATTTTTCATAATTTCGTGTAATTATTGAATTCTGTAATTTGTGGGCATAAAAAGTGAAAAAACATCATCAGTGATGGCAAAAAATCGCACATGTAAAGAATTTACATGTATGCGGAAAGCGCGCGATAGGCATTGATCTTGTAACCCCCCCCCCCAAATATCTACACAGCTTGAAATGATTTAAGTAACTTTATGAATCATTTATATATATAGTGTTAATGAATAAAACTGTTGATAGTGAAATAAATTCAGTTATGGCGAAAGTTAGCGCATGTAAACAAATTATGCGGCAAGGTGCGCGATAGCCATTGATCTATTGCACATCCTCCATATCTGCTCAGCTTGAAAGCGCATGCTGGCCAGACACGTATTAATTACTGGCGCGAGCAAATTACCGCGCCAACTGAAACAAAGAACCAGTTTTTGTTTTTGAAATTAAAATACTGACTACTGAAATTGATTTTTGTTTTCAGCTGTAATAAGAAAGCACAAGGATAATGTGGGTAAAGCTTTGATGTTTGTTACATACTTCAGTGACCTCCACTGGCCATATGGAGATTCTCTTGCCATTCTCCACGGCAGATGACTCATGACTCTTTGAGGACCAGGACGGTTGGTCTGAAGAAGGCGTCTTGCACCTGCTTATGGTTTTCTGTCAAAAAGGATCCAGTCTGCATCACCTGCATAACAATTTATTATGGATAAAAGGTTTTTTGTGTACAGTCAGTTTATGAAATTTACTATAAAACATGTCATTATTAGGAAACTTATCTATTAAAATATTTAGTGATATTCTTGAGATTTTTGTCTATTTTAATACTAAGAATAGTACTCAAGTAACCTATTGCAATGCGGTCTTTGTTCATCGTTGTGCATCGTCCGCGATGCCTAAACAATTATGTTTTTCTCTGAAGGAGAAGGTGGTATACTGTTTTACCTTTGTATGTGTCTGTCTGTCCGTACATTACTAAACTTTCTGTCGCATTCACTCAGACACTATTTATCGCAGATGCCCTAAATTTTAACACACTATTTGTTTAGGCATGTCATATTGAGGGATATATTTTGTTACCAATCGGACGTCAACTTCCTTTTAAATGACGACTGTTTATTTTTAGCCAAAGTTTTCAAACAAATTTCCGTCAAAGATTTCTCAGCAACTTTTTATCGCAGATGCTTGAAATTTTAACACACTATTTGTTAAGGTATGCCAAATCGTGGGATATATTTTTGTACCAATCGGATGTCAACTTCCTGTTAAATGACAACTATTTATTTTTAGCCAAAATTTTCAAACACATTTCCGTCAAAGATTTCTCAGCAACTGTTTATCGCAGATGCTTGAAATTTTAACACATTATTTGTTTAGGCATGCCATATCGTTGGATATATGTTGGTAAGAATCGGACGTCATTTTCCTGTTAAATGATGACTGTTTATTTTTACTCAAAAATTTTCAAACAAATTTTCGTCAAAGATTTCTCAGCAACTTTTTATCGCAGATGCTTGAAATTTTAACACACTATTTGTTTTGGCATGCCATATTGTGGGATATGTTTTTGTACCAATCGAACGTCAACTTCCTGTTAGATTACAACTTTGCTTATTTGGCATTTTCACATTAGAGTGGGGGTATCACTAGTGAGCATTGGCTCACAAATATTTTTATTAAACTTACAGGGTATCTCCAGTTAATTTTTTTAAAGCAATCAATAGATTTGAGATATCTGAGAAAGCGCATGAATTTTGCACTTTGATATTATGTCCACCGTTTAAGCAGAATGAGCAATTAAATGTGAAATTTTCTGTCTTCTCCTGGGAATACAGGAGCATAAATTTGATAAGGTTTGCTTATACGTTGTGGAAAGTGCTGCGGAACAAATGTGTATACCAGCATCATTGCTTCACTCAACAATACAATGGTTTCTGTGGCGATTCGTGCAGGATATGAAGGTGGTGGCATCGCTAACTTGGTAATGTATTTTTTGCAGTGACTACTACCTTCATAACCCGCTTAAATCAACAAAGAAAGCATTTTATTGTTTATATATACATCTTTTTTTTCAACAAATTATTAAATTGATTGTTAAAACTAAGTAAAATTTACTAAACTACTGTTAATGTATGTTGGTACGTTAGATAAAAGAAATAGCTAACTCGTCTCTTATTGGAATTTGAGTTTAACATCATTATTATTTAATGATGTCCATAATTTTTCTTGGCACACTGTGGGTTTCAACTAATCACTAAATGGGGGTGTATATTTCATTCCTGTTAATGTTTAAGGGAGTATGAATTAACAATAAGTTTCCATAACAAATAAAGGGAAAAGTACATGGTGGATGTAAATATAGCTAGCTTTTTTTCTTTCTTTTTTCAAAAGAATTTAAACTATTTTAAAATCCATTATCTTTGCTCATCATTGCAAAAACTTAGACGTCGGCTGTCTGCCTTGGACAAGAAAACCAAATAGTCCAAGGACAAGAAGGAGCTTGTCCGTGGATTACTTTCCAGCAAGTCAGTACACAAGTATATGAGTAGCGACGAGGAAGGGGATGATGGCTTTATTTCTCATCCTTTTTTCCTGGGAAAGTGAAAGCTTCCGGAGTGTTAAAGACAGTCTGGACAAAAAGTTCCTGAAGACTTGTCCATTCAGGAGTAAAAGACTGCTTTCCAAAAGGACTCGTGGATATCTGAAGGATGAAGAACCTCTAACGCTTCCTGAACAGTTTATGTGGATTGTGTCTTCTTTAAGGTAACATCTATAATTCAGGACTGGGAAAATTGTTCTAAACAGTCTTAATATTCAAATAGCCATCAGTTTGGTTTTGTTTTTTGCATTATATAAATGTCATCCTTTTTGAACTATATAATATTATATTATATCATGTCTCTACTGAAATAAAGAGTTATTATGATGATGTTTTAAATGGTGTTGTTGGTTCTTATTTCAAGCATTTCAATTTTCTAATGATTAAAGACATTTATGTTATAAGCTTAAAAAGTACTCTGAAAGCTTGAATGGTATTATCGCTAAACAATATTTTAAAATTTAAAGTGTAAATCAAACTTTTCCATTAGATTTACAAAAGTAAAGATGTCTTTACAACTATATTGATTTATCATAACTTAAAAGTAAATTTCATAATTGAATTGTTGTAAAGCCAGTTTTACAAAACTGAAAGATTAGCTTCACTGGAAAAAATTTGCTTTGTAAAATAGGCCATTACAATTCATTTACTTTTATGTAAAATCAAGTAATGATTACTTTTAAATTATTTGTCTTAGTTAAGTAAATTTTTGTAAATACAATTAAATGTAATGTAAATATAAAATTTACAATATATTTACATGTATTGTAAAGCTGTTTTTTCATGCAGTGCATGTTAATTTATTTCTTACATATTCAGTGACCGTTGCATATAAAAACGTGATTGGAATTCACAGTTAATATGGATCCATTTTAAGCTTGTAGAATAATTTGAACATTTTGATGTGAAGGGGGAGTTGAAATCAATATACAAATGAATATATGTCTTCTTCATTTTATAAGAATATGATAATGTTTTTCTACTTTTTGCGATATTTAAGAGAAAACAATCAAATGTTTGCTTTTGTAATAAATAATGCATTACATACCGATACATATAGGTAACTATTCTTATCATATAGTATAGAACAGATAACGTTGAACATATATTCAATTTGACCATTCTATTTATTGCATTATAAAATACTTCAGAAAATATAAATAATAAGGTATCTCTTTTAATTAGGGAGGGAAGTTACCCCCTGTGCTGTATATTCAAGCAGACAATTGGGGGGGGGGGGGGGGGGGGAACAAAAATAAGTTCATGCTATAATTTTGCGAATACCTTGTCCACGAAAATATCTTTAAAGAAGTAAGCAAAAAAAGAAGAAAAGAAAGCATTTCAATGTAATCAAAAACAGATATTATTCACTATTTCTTTAGGTCGTCAAGACAATATACGCATGATACAAACGGATTTCTTGACAAATTTTAACTTAAGGAGGGCATTTTTTAGAGAAAAGGCTTTCCATAAATATTTTCATTGAAAGTAATTACATTATATAGTATTTCACTCCTTTTTGAGGCCCATTTGCCTTTCTTTATGGTGGGTCATACCCATGAAATTATCGACGCCTGTTTCAGCAAGGTATCAGATATTCTAAGAAGAAACGATGCAGAGACCTTAGATGACCTCGTCAACTTATTACCGAACATCACGAATATCAAGTACGTTTTTGACGTACGATCTTGGTTTGAGGACAACATTCTTGACGTTTGGAAGCACACACAGCCCCTGCATTATAAATTTAAAAACAGCGGCCATGTCGTAGAAGCTTACTATAAAGGAAAGCACGATTCCGCCTGGAAATATCTTGTTGGGGGACTACTTGTAAGAAATCAACACCAAAAAAATTATCAAAATCCGTGGCAGTCCAAAACTCTCATCTATTAATTTTGATGGAATAGGCTGAAGAAAATTGAAAGCCATCTCAAATTCTCGAAATGTTTGTTCAGTGACCAGATAGACCAAACGCAGTTACAATGGTGGAACAATTTTATTCAAATGTGGAAGAAATGTAAGGAAAACGTATTTGAATGTCCTAGGCAAATTTTTGTGAATGCACAATGGCTTCTGCCAAAACTGCCCAAACACGACGATGAAAGTGAGAGTGAGGAAGACTGTGAGATGCCCGATGCAATTCAAAACATGATGGACGCTGAAGTGATGGACCGAGTAGTCGTCATCAAGTAAAATCCAATCATTTTAACAACACGCAAGTTCACTTATTCGTGGGGATGTAATTTTGTGGGTGTGCATGTTTTCAGTTTAAGTAAGGAACTAACTCTTACAAAACTTGTTTTCGTGGAGGACATAAATTCATGGGGGAGGTCTACCCACGAAAACAACGAAAATTGAGCCACCACGAATTATTCCACAGTATTTCAAAGATAAATGTAATTAACTGCATAATAACAAGTAATAGCATCGGATTAGTTTTTAAAGAAAACCCTGATACAAATACTGTTGATTTTTGTTTATAAATGCACAAAGATTTAAATTGTTTGTATATAAAAATGGTCGATCACAAAATTTAGTAAACATTTTACAATAACGGGCGGCGTTTCAGAAATCGGTAGGTACACCTAATATTTCAAACATTGTAAATGTATTTGATTAAAAATGGTACCAGCACGCACCAAAATTACAACGATAAAATTCATGAATTGGTGGGTCCAACACGTTTTGTGGACTTTGTTCAAAGTTGAATATTAATTGTTTGAATTTCAAAGAATATGTGGTTGCACAAAAATGCAAACATGATTTGTTTTTCTGAATCAAGTTTCATTTTATTGTATATTTAGAATTTGGTGGGATCACCAACTATATTTAATACATAACATGAATTGACTAATGTTGGCTTGATAAAAACAATGCTTAAAGATTATGTACTGATTGTGAAGAAATTGTGTATTAAACGTATATTTTGTCATATCAAGTAGCGATATTTTGTTGTCAGAAAATGGTGGGGGCACGAAACATGAAAATTCAAATTGTTTTTAGAAGAAGCATCAACACTGAATTTGTGGGTCCACCAATTAATTTGTTTATGAATGTAAAATTCGGTGAAATAGAAAATATATCAAAAGTTTATATATTAAAGAATCGATTTGTATCAGTTTGGGGTTCCACCAGATTTTGTATCAAGTCATCTCATGAAAGTTTAATACTTTTAGAAATATCCCAAGTATTTGTATATTCAGTCAAAGTTGGTGGTCATACCAAAGTTTGCGTCATTTTATAACTTTTAAAATTATTTTTATAGAAATTGGTTGATCCACCAAGTTTTGTAACTAATATCTGTAAATGGTTGAGTACGTTTTTAATTTTATGTCATTCCTCATGTGTCAATAAAGGAATATGAAAGTAAATTTTTATTCAATTCTTGAAATGAACAGCCTTCATTTTTCAATATGAAGTGTAAAAAAGAGAATTTGAAAAGAAAATCCTCTTCCTTAATGGAAACAGTTGTTATCTTTTAGCTTTTCGGATTTGTACATTCTTTCCAATCAAGTTGTAGTATTAGACAAAGACATGAAGGAAATCGCAGCTGTCAGAAAAGTTATTCCAGGGGCCGAAATCTAACTTTGTAAATTCCATGTCAGCTGTAGATAGATTTATTCAAAAATTATCAAAACCACAATTGGAAAAAAATGATCTTATAAAATCTGTTCAGTCACTTGTGTTTTCGAAATCAAAATCAGGTTTTGAAAGAGCATTAGCTCAACTGGCAGCAACAGCCCCTGAGAGTTTCATGGCCTATTACAACAAAAACTAGAACTGTCCTAATGGGACTAATACCCCCGCTAGGCTAATTTCAAATGGGACAAATAATTGAATTGAATAATAAAGGTTTGGAACACATACAAAAAACAATTTCTAGAATTGTAAAAAAAAAAAAAATTAGTTAACAAAGAAAAATTAAAATCAAAATTGTTAGAATTTCACTGTAAATACATACATGTATCTATAACAGTAATACATTTACAAATGTATGTATTTGATGATATATTTTTTTAATTTAATTGATTTAAAGAACAAGAGGCCCAGGGGCCACATCGCTCACCTGAGCAACAATTGCCTTAATTCTGATCAAATTAGCATTACAGTATCAAAATATCTTGACAACTGAGTACAGTAGATCTTGCTAAAAAAAAATTGAAAATATGCCAATTTTTATCCACCTCTTATTTTTATGGCTTACGGCCATCTAGTTGCCGGATAATCTTTACGGCAAAGAGTTCAGTTATCTGAACATGCGCGACAAAAAATAGTTCTATTCGAATGTTGCAAAGTTAACTGTTTGTTGTTCATAATAAATATCTTTAAGCAGGGTTATATTTTCCATATGTTATTATCACTTATGTTATTGTAACCAATATGAATTGACTTTATTTCAATAAACTCGAAATCTAACGCGAATGAGTATTAACTGCAGTGTTTTCCCTAGGCCGTTTTTGCATAGGTAGCTAAACACAGTTTCGTATAAAATCCAGGGGTTTTTTCTCTGGGGAAAAGCATGATGGGTAGGGATTTTCCTGCTATTTTTATGCGGTATACATGAAAATCAAATTTTTAAACTCTCAGTTGCATAATATAGTGAATTATCTTTCGAATACATGAAAAAAGTATGTAGAAAAATTTTAAAAATTAATTTTGTGAGACTCTAAAATAAAGGGCGGTAACTCCAAAAACATCCCGATTTTACACATGCAGAATTTCATGAATTTTTTAGCGGGTAACATAGCTTTTTAAAAAGCTGGCGAATGTACCCTGAAAATACTATGAAATGATGCCTAAGGACTTGTTCTTGAAAATGTACAGAAATAAAAATGGCTGATTTGGTTGCATTCTGCTTTTAGGGGGAGCCTAAAATGCATGGGTGGCATCCTTTTGTCTATTTTCCGCATGTTTTGAGTGCCAAATAAATCCTAGCACTAAGTAAAATGTGCATTATTTTTAAATATTTACAAAATTCACAATTTTATCTTTCTATTGATATATAAATATATATGTAACATATTTTAACAATTTATTTTTATAGGGGTCAGTTTTGCTTGCCCCTCATCTGAAAACGTCCTTATTTACGTTACATATAAAACTGTGTTTTGCACCCATAGAGGTATCAGTATAGGCCCCCGCCATGCATCACACAGTGTCGCCATGCTTTCCGCTATGCATACTTACATGTGTTATAAGCAAAAAATCTTTTCCCAATTATTTCAGATCCTTACAGTGATAAGTAAATGTAAAGTTGTCGTTATTTCGTTCAATCTTCATAAAAACGTTTGCACCCGCAGAGAGCGTCGCTAACTTCGATCGACATCGATCTCAGCAAGGGGGAACGTGTTTAACGGTTAAAGAACTGAACTTATGATTGAGATATATTGAAACTGGGATTATAAATCGGTAATAAATGCATAAATAGAGGGGCAATTACTACCGGTACTTGTTTTAATATAATGTGCCTTCTTCGACACCTCCGCCATTATCGAATGTTGGGGATTTTCCAAGATCTAAAAATAGCACAATGTTCCCTCGATGGCGTTACCTTGTTGTGCTATGATTGAACTGTTTATTTGTCGTAAAAATATTGGAAACTTGAGACCAAATGTACTCAAATAAGAAAACAATATACAGTTAAGCTTGATTGCAAGTCATATACGGAAGCGATGTCACATTACTATAACATAGAGACATCGTATAGTAGGTATCAGGAGAAAACGTACCCAGGAGAAAACGTACCCAATCTATGAAAATCATATATTACTACTTAATAGTTTTTAGTACTTTTAAATACTATTTTGCATAATAAATATACAGAAATGTAAGAGTTTTATAGATATTCGAATTTAATACTTTATGATTTTAAAGGGGTTGGACGTATTCAATAATTTTCAAATGCGACTTTAATGCATATTTCAATGCATAGAAATATGGAAATATATTCATTTTATGAATAATATCTTTAAGTTAATAATAATTGTAGCAACTTTTATTTTAGTACGAAATAATGACCTGTCATAAAGTGTAATCAGTCTACTTCTTCTAATATCCACTTACCGATTTGAGTTTCGCTATTCGAGATCCCCCGATTTTAATGACAGTGATAATCAATTAAATACCTGAACAGTTTTTATTATGTAATATAATGTATTGCCTCCCGGCGCAGGAGGCAGAAATATTCACTCTCCACACATTATACATGTCAGTGGCGTCGGAAGCAAATTGACCGTTCAATGTTACATTTCGTAGTAGTTTGAATCAAACAAATATTTAAAAGCTTTCAGTGGACTTGGTTTTATTAAGCAAACTTTGTTTTATAGATAAATTAAAAAAAAAATGTTAAAATTAAATAACGCGATATCGACTTCTTGAGATACTCATCATTTAGTTCTCCAAATGAGATTGCAATAAAAACTAATTACTTAACGGTTTCGTTAAATTGTCGACTAATTTAAAAACTGCTCAGGTCATATTCGTGTACATGTATGTGTATGTTACAAATTATTGTCTTAATAATTTAAGTACGTGACTATGCATTTAAAAACAACAGCAACAAATGTTCATGGTAAATTTTATTTTGTTTCATTTAAGAATATCTATGAAAACCATTATTTATTATTTTCATAGGGTACGTTTTCTCTTGGAGAAAACGTACCCGGGTACGTTTTCTCCTGGAGAAAACGTACCCTATAAATTGGGTACGTTTTCTCCTGGGTACGTTTTCTTCTGGGTACGTTTTCTCCAGCATTCGTATAGTATGCCTCTGAAAATGACTGTGCACACATGTCATGTGAAGAGAGAGGTAGAGAGACTGACTGCAAAGTTATAGTGCAGTAATTAGTTTTAATTAAATTTGGTGTGAAAACAAGTTTGCTGTAATTGCATAGTTCTGCCTGTTTCTTGCCCTCCCCCCTCCAAAGAGTATCTCTGTACAAAGGGAAAAAAATAATATATGAATAAATATACATTTATGAAATACAAATAAAATGGAATAATACTTGTTAGTGTAGATTTCATGAGAATTCATTAATTATAGTTCTGATCATAACATGCAGTACATTTCATCATTTGGTTACTATTATTTTTACGCGCAGTGATTTCGCGCTGGCTATGGCGCTGTTACGTCGCACCGTGCACCAACTATCGCGCAAGTTCATAGTGTGTAGGAATACAAGGTGTACTGATATTTGAGAGCATGTTGGTTTTAAGTGTTTTTGTGTCCTATATAGTTGAATGAATTTACAGTATATGTACTTCAGTGGTTGGATAAAAGAAAGAAACAAATTGTCTCCTATTGGAGTTTGAGTCTGACATCATCATTATTATTTTATGCAGTCTATGATTTTCCTAAAAGCAATGGTGGTTTCAACCAATTGATAAAAGAGGCGTCTAGATTTCAATACTGTCTGTTTCGGTCACTAAGGTTCGACCAATCAACAAATGGGGCATGTTGATATCGGCCCTGTTAGTTTCTAAAGATCTATGAATTACATGTAGCTAGTTACTTTCTATAGAGCTATAAATAAACTAAAGTTTCCGTAAGAAATAGAGGGAATCATACTCGATCCATGTAAATATAGTCAAACCCGTAAGCCATTATGGCCCTTCAGGCCTTTGATTTGGTAAATACCAAGCCCCTTTTGTTGTTGTACCTCTAAGATTTTTCTCTATTCCTATATACCCCCCCCCCCCCCATTCCGTGGCCCCACTATTCTCTAGAGAATCATGGTTTCATCAAACTTAAATCTACCTTTAATCTCATAACCTGTGCTTTCACACTAAGTACTGAGTTTTGGACCAAAAACTTTCCCAGAATATTTTTAAAGATTTTCTCTATATATACCTATGTAAAAATTCAAACCGCCATCAAGGTCCCGCCCTACCACTAGGGACTGTGATTTTGCAAACTTGAATTTACACTACCCGAGGATGCCTCTACACAAGTTTAAGCTTTTCTGGCCAAATAGTCTTTAAAAAGAAGATTTTGAAAGATTTTCTCTATATATTCCTAAGTAAAATGTCATTCCCCACTGTGGCCTCACCCTACCCCTGGACTATTATTTAAACAAACTTGAATCTACATGATCTGGGGATGCCTCCACTTAAATTTGGGCTTTCCTGGCCTAATACTTTTGAGAAGAAGACTTTTAAAGATTTTCTCCATATATTCTTATGTACAACTTGATCCCCCAATTGTGGCCCCACCCTACCCCCGGGAACCATGAATTGAACAAACTTGAATCTACACTACCTGAGGATGCTCCCATTTTAATTTCAGCTTTTCTGGCCTGATAGTTTTTGAGAAGAAGATTTTTAAAGATTTTCTCTATATATTCCTATGTAAAACTTGATCCCCCTCTTGTGGCCCCTCCCTACCCCCGGGGACCATGATTTGAACAAACTTGAATCTACACTACCTGAGGATGCCTCCACACAAGTTTAAGCTTTTCCGGCTGAATAGTTTTTGAGGAGAAGATTTTTGAAAAATACCAACAAATTTTTAATAATTCTCAATTATCTCCCCTTTAAAAAGGGCGTGGCACTTCATTTGAACAAACTTAAATCCCCTTCACCTAGTGGTGCTTTGTGCCAAATTTGGTTGAAATCCGTCCAGTGGTTTTTGAGAAGAAGATGAAAATGTGAAAAGTTAACAATGACGACGACGACAACGACAGACAACGGACAAATTGTGATCAGAAAAGCTCACTTGAGCCTTTGGCTCAGGTGAGCTAAAAACCAACAAAATGACAATAACCCCTCCCTTTGCAGTGAATAGAAATACCGGTAGCCAAGCAATGCTCTTCTGTTGGTAAAACTTTCAATATCTTTCTAATAAGAGTCTTGACAGATGCAATTAGTTGTTTCAAATTTTCCTCACTTTCTCCTATGGCACAATGGAACTCCATATCAGAAAATTGATCCAATAGGACTATGATTTTCTTTGATGAACTTGTTAAATTTAATAAACTCCCAAAACATTACCATAATTACCATACTATGTAAAAATATGTAAAAAAGAAAATTTAATATTACAAACAATTTTAAAATTGCCAAAACACTACAATCATATCAGTAATTTTGAATTTCATTTAAATTAATGCCCAATAGGGTCACTTCATCAATTTACTTGACAAATAAATTTAAACAACCTCTAAAAATAGTTTAACTTCTTTATTAATAATTATATTATTTATTTCCTTATAATGATAGACCTTTTGGTTTACATGAAAAAGTTTTAAAATAGCCCAAAAACTATCACCCATTTTACAGATTATCAATTTCCCCTAAACACATGCTCCATCTGAACTATGGCTCAGATAATGGCTCCCTTGGGACAAATGAATTCAGCCACACTTGTCTTTGATGTTCTTATTAGCTCCTAAGAATTTATCATTGACAAACAAAAACTTTACATTGTCAGTTGATAGAATACTTATAAAAAATATTTTTTTTTTATTAATTAAGACAAAGAGACAATAAACTCCATCTGGATGTATTTATATAAATATAGTTTAGAGTGTTTTCTATTAATTAATTAATAAAATCTGTAAGGATTACCTCCCTTACTTTTCAACATAAGTGTACAATATATAGAATAAGGAAAATGAAAACTGTCATAAAATCATTAAATCTTGTCTGATCTTAAAAAAAATTGCAGGTGCACATCTTCAGATGGTGTTCAACATATGTACAAATTTTCAAACTGTTCCATGCAGTAATAAAAAAATTCTATAGGGGGGACAAAGTTGCGTCTACAGACAGACGAACAGACAGACAGACGGACAGGGTGAAACCAATATACCCCCCTAAACTTCGTTTGCGGGGGTATAACTAGGTAAAGCCACATCAGATAAAACATTGGGCATTCTATAAAACAATTCAACAAATTAATCTTGGAAACGCAACAAATTATAGGATGGAGTCACATGACCAGAAAATCAAAGAAATCCTGAAAAGAAATATGACACTAACAGAGGCAGTAAAGAGCATCTTACTACTGCACAGGGGAAAAGTAAATACAATGTCTCACAGAGAAATCAACCATACATTTAAAACTGCACACCTCCTAGGAGATGATGATGTTGTAAAAGATGACATTGTTAAAAACATTACACCATATGCAGCAGGCATCCTAATTGCAGAACTGGAGAAAGCCCGTTTCAGCACATCAAAGAACATGAGAACTTAAGAAGAACATGCTCTTGCCATGTAGACATGTTTTTTTTTTCCGGAAGGATAGAGCAAGGGGACAATAGGTTCAATATTGACGATGTTGCAGAGAGGTGGCGCCTATCATACCAAAGAAAAATATGTACAGGTAGGAGACACAAAAGGACAAATACAGAAACACCAGAAATCAGTCAACATCTGCGAAAATTTTTTAAAAAAAATCATTTATCAAAAATTCAGGAAATGATGGTATTATGCAAGGTATGATGCATGGCTCAGTGGGGAAAATGTCATTTTTAAAGCAGAAGAAGCTGTTGAACCTTATCCCTGTGTGACACCAGAAACACCTATAATCTCAGCTCCATCTCCATCCAAAATTGACAACATGGTGCCCTCACCTAAAACCAGTGAAAGCGTTGAAGACTTGCCTTCTTCGTTCGCTGCCACCATTATCACCTGAATCTTCACCATTACTGTCTTCGACTCCTTGTATACGTCAGTCTCCATGGACGTTAAAATGCAAGCTGCATGCATCACAGGATGAAGCTCTGCAATTCAGTCAACTGAATGATAACTGAATGGTCTGGAAAGGTGGCTGAAAGGAATAGCAGAACAGGCTGACAAAGTCCTTCAAGAACCCACTTTTCTGCATTTGCAGATTACCAGACAATAAGGAAGAAAAAAATGGGGAAATGTGAGGACTGTGAGGAGTGGTTTCACAAGTCGTGCCTTTCAATTCCAAAGAACGTGTCTTTCAATTCCAAAGAAGGTGTTTGAAGAAGTGAATTCGAAATGGTACTGTACTAAATGTAAAAAAAAAAAGACCACGCAAAATTAACCAACTCAAATTGACTTCTTTTCACCGCTGCGACCCGAGTTCGATCCCCGTGATCGACAGAGGTTGGATGTGATAGGGTATGGCGGTCGCCCGCTTGGACACGTGGGTTTTTTTCAGGGTATTCCGGCCTCTTACCACACCAGTGACCCCCTCGCGCTAACATCCATGTCAACAAGAGATATTAAATTAAGTTGTAGAACTTGTTTATCAATCGTTGTAAAATAAAGTTCAGTTGTTTTAATTGACTTCTGATTCAGTTTTGATCTATTCTTACTCTTTTGACAGTCATATATTTCATCTATGAATCATTTGTTATTCAGTTGAAAACATTTTTTTAATTCGATCTAGACTTTTCTGTTTGTGTATTTCATCACTATTTTGTAATAATGATGATAATGATAAATATATAATTGTATTTAATGTGCCTGGTATAACACACCCCCCCCCCCCCCCCATTAAGGGCCCATGATACTTGATTTACATGCATGCATGTTTGACTTTGTAACTTTATGCAGTCGTATATATGTATATTTAAACCCAGCATTTGACTTATTTTCAACCAATTTGGTACAATTCAAACCATATTTAATTAACGATAATTGAGGTATTTGTCTGCTTTTGTGATTTTTAAAAAATAACCATAATGATAACTTCTGTTTTTAAGTTACCATTATTTATGTTACACAATTTTTCTTCCACATTAACTTTCAATTTAGATTTATGACAAAAAATGTGGATGAATAAAATATTCTTAATGTCCAAATTTACAATTTTCATATTTAACTGTATATTTTTTTTTGCTCATTTATGTTTAATTAAGTGATGATTTTTTCTATCTATAAAAGATAATTACACAAAACTCTATTATTTTTCAATGTTTTTGAATAAATTCTTTAAAAGGTATGTATACATAGTGTATACTTGTCTGGTACACCGTACATATATTGGATATGAAACATGACATATTCAAAGGAGGAAATGTATGGTTTTCCGGTAATAAAATCAAAGGCCTGAAGGGCCATAATGGCTTACGGGTTTGATATGACTATATTTACATGGATCGAGTATGATTCCCTTTATTTCTTACGGAAACTTTAGTTTATTTATAGCTCTATAGAAAGTAACTAGCTACATGTAATTCATAGATCTATAGAAACTAACAGGACCGATATCAACATGCCCCATTCGTTGATTGGTCGAACCTTAGTGACCGAAACAGACAGGACTGAAATCTAGACGCCTCTTTTATCAATTGGTTGAAACCACCATTGCTTTTAGGAAAATCATAGACTGCATGAAATAATCATGATGATGTCAGACTCAAACTCCAATATGAGACAATTTGTTTCTTTCTTTTATCCAACGACTGAAGTACATTAACTGTAAATTCATTCAACGATATAGGACACAAAAAACACTTAAAACCAACATGCTCTCAAATATCAGTATACCTTGTATTCCTACACACTATGAACTTGCGCGAGAGTTGGTGCACGGTGCGACGTAACAGCGCCACAGCCAGCGCGAAATCACTGCGCGTAAAAATAATATAACCAAATGATGAAATGTACTGCATGTTATGTACTATAATTAATGAATTCTCATGAAATCTACACCAACAAGTATTATTCCATTTTATTTGTATTTCATATTTCATATATGTATATTTAAGGTCTTCCGTTTTCCAACGGAAGACCTTATTGTTTTCGTTCGGTTTCTTTTTCCCTATTATTTTTTTTCTTACGTATTTTGTGTACGCGATTTCTCAAAAACTACTCGGCCGATTTACATGAAACTTTTAGATCTGATAGATATTGCTCTGAACCTTATTGCAATTTTTTTTTAATGATGACGTCACTTCCGGTTTTGAGATATTAAAGATTTAATGATTTTTGGAGGGTCGGCTTGTCCACGAAGGTTCTCATAAACTAAAAAAGATATTGAGTTCAAAATTTCAGGAATGATAGATGAAAGATTGTAGATATGTAATAGGGCATTTATAATATTTCAGCGCAAAGAGCGCCGATGTTCGGTAGGGCTCAAAAAATGAGATAAAAAAAGCGTTGTGATTTTGCATGGTTTTCTTAGTTTATCTTTTTTCCCGGAAATATTTTGTTAAAACATGTAGAACAGAAAAGATTTATGTTTAAAAGAGCTTTCATTTGACATCAAGAAAAATGAGCTGGCCCCTCAAGTTAGGGACCTAGAGTTCTTAAAAGTTATCGCTTTATAACTCAAACGTGGTTAAGATTTTGATATGGCTGTCGCTGCAAAAGTTGTTCATTATGATCTTATTAATATCGTGACATTAATATTTTGTTCGGGTATTGCGTAATATGAGTGTAAAAAGCTAGACTTGTTACCATGTATTAGTGTTTTATTTGGCAAATAAACGGGGTGTTTGTGCGTATAACTGACATAAAGGGCACCAGTTTACATACGGAAAGTGTTTAAACATTTACATTATTTTCTAGTGAAACACATTATTGATAAAAGAACTCATTCTTTGCAATGCTTTTGAGTCCCTTTTAAAATCTAGCTGGATTCGGAGCTGCGTATGTGAACACCCTTGCCCGCGGCCGAGGAAATAGGTCGCGGCTGGACTAGCGAGCGGTCTGCCGTTATCTAATACACAATATTGGCGTCTTGCTGTAATGCACACACGTGTTTATTTATGTAGCTTCAAACACAAAAACTCCGATTTTATAATAAATAAAAAATGTTACACTTTTACCTACTACGTATACCATATAAAGTGAGTAAATAAAAGAGATTACACTTTTACCTACTACCATATAAAGTGTACAAGGTTACATGCGGAAAGTGTGTAAACAGTTTAATTCTATTCTAGGGAAACACATTATGGATAAAAGAATTGCTTCTATGCAATCCATGCATTTGAGTCGCATTTAAAATCTAGCTGGATTTCGAGCTGCATGTATGTAAACAATTATACGTATCCGATCCCTTGCCCGCGGCCGAGGAAATAGGTCGCGGCTGGACTTAAAAGCGAGCGGTCTACCGTTATCCAATACACAAGATTTGCGCCTTGTTGTAATGCACACATGGCTTTATTCATGTAGATGCAAAAACACAAAGAATTCCGATTTTAACGATATTAAAGAGTAAAAGAAAAACGATCATACCATTACCTACGAAGTAATGCTGTTTTTGTATCGTAATTGAAAAAAAAATAGTATGACTGTCATTGAAATAAGGCGTTCTTTGTGATTTTGTCTATGTCATGAAATAGTATTATTGTTGGAAAATGAAATTCAGTTATCAGACTGCAAACATGTCAAACCCACCACGTTGGGTATACATTTACATAGCACGGGCCGAGGAGATGCCGCGCTAGTGGACAGCCGATTTGCTGTAGTCTCGGACACATGCTTCTCGTGTATATACGTTATCACACAATTGAATGTTCATTCATTCTTTGTTAAATTATTTTTATTTTCAATTATATTGGTTAACGATGCATCAAACCATTGATTTAAATCAAAGTGCGTAAAGTAAAATCAAATGCAATCAATGAATATTATACAATGTTTTACAGTCGTACTAGTTGAAACGTAAATACATTCACCTGTGTCTATTTCAGAGAGAGAGAGAGAGAGAGAGAGAGAGAGAGAGAGAGAGAGAGCAAAAGATGATATATATTTAAAAAGCGTTCGAGATAAGGCAATGTAACATGCTTGCGGTAGGTGCGGGCACGATACAAGTTGCTCAAATTTTGTTACACGGCCCCGATAAGATAAGTTGAAGGGTTTTTTTATATTCAGGCCGTAAAAGACTAAGGGTCACACTATTCGTTTAACCTTTTTTCAATGGTAGTCTGATTCATAAAGAAGAATATTCATTGCTAATTTTATTCTTTTATTAATTATATTTTATTGTTTGTTATTGAAATTTTATTCTGAAAGAATATGCGAGTTTTAAAAAAAGTTTATGTACATTCGATGAGTAAAAGTTTTGATTGGATTCGGACAGTTTAAGATCGAGTAGAGGACAATCACATGATTAAAAATACTTCTTAGTAGATAAAGGGAATTTTCAAATCAAATGGGCTTTGTATATTCAGGCACCTGTTAATATTTAATACATAAATTATATATACTTTAATAAAACGTCTGTATGCTTTATTTTGTATTTTCTGTCTGATTAGGACTCTTCTTCCTTAAAAGAAGCGCTCGGCGATCGCATAAAGACCGTTCTGTAAAGTACAACACCTGATTGGAATACATGATTATATGTATTTTATAAAAGCGAAATTGTAGAGGTTATGGAGTCAATAAGCAAATCAAATTTGCCAATTCAGCAATAGCAGTTACCCGATGCCTATGATTGATAATTTTACAAAGTAAGTTAAATACATGTAAATAGGAATTTTAAAGCACTACCCGTCCCCTTGTTAAGAGCCTCCGTTTCCGACATTCTTTTCTTTTATTAACGATTTTTGTGCACGCATTTTCTCGGAAATGGCTCAAATTTATTTTACACGGCCCCGATAAGAAAACCCCTAAAATTTCTTTCTCAAATATATCTATCAAGAGCGGTCTAAAATTTCAAACACTGGTTGCATGAATAACATTTAAGTTATTTTGTGCAAATTATATGTGCATGAAATGTCAATTTTCATGTAATGTAACCAAAATTACACATTGTGAAATCTAAAAGTTTCTAAATTTATCATTGAAATTAATATTTTTAGACGACCCATGCAGTAAGTTTCTGTAGCCGAGTCTTTCGTTCAACAGCGCATCGATTGAACATTTCAGCTTGGTTTGCAACAAAAGGGTGAAACGACCATGATATTTGACAAATTTGGCTAAAAGGAGCTAAAAGTTATGGATACAAAATACAAGTGCGATTATATTTTGTAGAAGAAAAAAATAATAATTAAAATCTACATTTGCCATAAATACAAAATTTTATCATGATAATATTTTAACATTTAGATCCGCCGAATATTTCCATTTCTCCTCATTGTTTGGTGCCTGATTTGAAATTATAACGTTTCGAGGTATACTGAGGGGATGACAAACGATATCGGCAGTCTTACTCCCGCGGTTTTCTGAATCACGGCCTGAAACAAAAATGGGGTGAACTTATAATCTAATTATGGGAAAAAATGCGTATTTATTTACAACAAGACTTAACGGTATAAACTGAAATAAGTTGCTACTTTGCATCTATATTCACAGTTGTTTAAATCGACAGCAACGACAGAAAAATTGGTCGATAATTGAGAATTAAGTATCTCGCAGAAGGCCGATCGATCGATAAGTGGCCGGACTACGGGAAATAACTCTTACTAATTATAAGCAGTCGGGGTTTTTTTTTTCATCGCGGCGGTGTACAGAATAGACAGGATCTGGATTGCACAACACTTTTTAAACAAATATGTTAGGAAAATGTCAAGGGGTTGAATAATGTCGCCGGATTATACAGCATGCCGGAATACACAATATCCGGATCCAACGAGTTTCAACATGTACACTATTTTTCATTGAAATATGGCTTAATTGACCGGGAAAACTACTGCAACGTATATTAAATTGCACACATACTTAGCATAACCATCGTTTGAAAGCGTACAATTGTTTTAATGAAAATCGGACCAAGCAGCTTTAACATTTAGATTTACATGTGTAAGACGCTTTATTAGTCATATGCATAATCATGTGCATGAATTATTTTCATTACCTTTTTACTCTCCAAAATGATCTCCAGTTCCATTCACAACTGTTGTCATTCAAAATCACGTTAAACAAAATTTCAAATTTTGAGTCGATCTCAACTGCTATATATCCAAGGAATCTATTGATTTTATCATGTGTTACGTAATTAGGTTTCTAGGGGTCTAACGCCCAAAATTTGATCACCCATATATCATTTGATATTTGATCTTTCATTCGATATCAAAAAAAGATGGCTTGCCTCTCACAGCAGGGGACCAAAGGGGCTGTTAAGTCTTTACTGAGAGATATTTTTTGAAAGATCATAAAAGCAGATATGTTATCTTAAAGTTACGTATCCAGGCAATGCAATGATTTTACCATGCAGTACATAATTAGAGGTTTTCAGAGGTCAAATGGCCGAAAAATTCAATTACCCATATATCAGAAAGGAAAAATCTTTGGAAATGCAGTATAGAAGCAAAGATGCATAAAACAATATTTAACCTTAAAAAATGTCGTTAAACGGCCCTTATAAGGAGATAAGGGATCGGTCCCAAAAACTTTCTTTCACATATATCTCAGGAACGATAATGAATTTCTTAACACTTGTTGAACAAAATGTGTTTAAAATTAGACGACCTTTCATTTGATACAATGTATTAAGAAAAAGGGATTGTCTCCCTAAATTCGGGATCAAGATGGACCTAAAGTCTCTTATCTATATAGTTATTTACTGAGGCATGTCTTGTAATAGGTCATTAAAGCAAAATTAGGTATACGTTCATATATCCTAACTATATAAGGATTTTTTCTTGCGCTACCTAGCGAGGGATTTTAGGGGCCAGAGGTAAAAAAAATTATCTATTCTATCTAAATTGGAGGAAATGCCAGTAATTAAAAAAGCAGCTTAAGAGAACTTATAAAAAAAACATTACAGGAAAGCATTAGTGGTCAACTCCTGTTTTCAGATCATGTTTTGTCATCGAAAACTGGAGTCGATGACGTCGTATCACCTCCTAAAAATCGGACGGAAGACCTCCTCGTTGCTCGCAACGAGATCGTGTCTAGTTATTCATATTTTTCTGGTTTTTTTCTACTTTTTTAAGAGGCTGACCTTCACAAGCTTTTATAAGAAATATAGATTCACAAGGCAGTTCTAACACCTTCTGTTTTATTTTTTCCCTTTGTACGGAGATAAACTCTTTGGGGGGGGGGGGGGGGGGGGGGGGGGCAAGAAACAGGCAGAACTATTCAATTACAGCAAACTTGTTTTGACACCAAATTTAATTAAAATTAATTACTGCACTATAACTTTGCAGTCAATCTCTCTTCACATGACATGTGTACACAGTCATTTTCAGAGGCATACTATACGATGTCTCTATATGTTATAGTAATGTGACATCGCTTCCGTATATGACTTGCAATCAAGCTTAACTGTATATTGTTTTTTTATTTGAGTACATTTGGTCTCAAGTTTCCAATATTTTTACGACAAATAAACAGTTCAATCATAGCACAACCAAGGTAACTCCATCGAGGGAACATTGTGCTATTTTTAGATCTTGGAAAATCCCCAACATTCGATAATGGCGGAGGTGTCGAAGAAGGCACATTATATTAAAACAAGTAGTAATTGCCCCTCTATATATGCATTTATTACCGATTTATAATCCCAGTTTCAATATATCTCAATCATAAGTTCAGTCCTTTAACCGTTAAACACTTTCCCCCTTGCTGAGATCGATGTCAATCGAAGTTAGCGACGCTCCCTGTGGGTGCAAACGTTTTTATGAAGATCGAACGAATGAACGACAACTTTACATTTACTTATCACTGTTAGGATCTAAAATAATTGGGAAAAGATTTTTTGCTTATAATACATGTAAGTATGCATAGCGGAAAGCATGCCGGTACTGTGTGATGCATGGCGCGGGGCAATACCTCTATGCAAAAACGGCCTAGGGAAAACACTGCATTTAATATTCATTCGCGTTAGATTTCGAGTTTATTGAAATAAATTCAATTCATATTGGTTACAATAAAATAAGTGATAATAACATAGGGAAAATATAATCTTGCTAAAAGATATTTATTTTGAACAACAAACAGTTAATTTTGCAACATTCGAATAGAACTATTTTTTGTCGCGCATGTTCAGATAACTGAACTCTTTGCCGTAAAGATTATCCGGCAACTAGATGGCCGTAAGCCATAAAAAAATGTAATCATAACAAAACCTCGGACATGCTCATAGTTGTCAATCAGAGAAAAATGTGTGTTGCCTGGAAGTCTTTTCTTTGTACAGAGTCAAGCGAAGTCGTACCCAAACCAACTCGTACCCAAACAGACCAATAATCCATTGGTCCGGTCGTAAACAACGATCCTTGGGTTGTAAATGTAATAGATAATCTGTCAAGGTTATATGTTTTGATATAATCACAATAATTAAGAAACTATGAGATAATAGAATAGAATTCTTGATAATATATAGTCATATCCTGTAAGTTTGCCAAAGAGGTCACTATATTAACGTTTGATAGAAAATTTTTGTTTACAAACATCTTTTCTTTAAAAAAAAAACCGCTTTAAATAGCTTGACAAATATAAAAATTATTCTCACTGTTTGAACGAAGTCAAAAGCATTATAATTGAAGTAATTTACTTGACAATTTGATTACAATTCTGTTTGGGTACGTGTCTGATGGTTTGATAACGAGTTGACTGTAATTCCTTTATACACAATGACAGTTACTCCCGACATTGTGAATACAGCTCCAACTAAAGTCTACCACAGATAATATCCTTCTACATCATATTGTTTTATTATCTTCCTTTTATAATAAGATGACCAACAACACTTTTTAAAAATAAATTAATTTATCTATACTACTATCTTAAAATAATAGACTCGAATTTTTTGTCTTCAATACCGAGAAATTGGAAGAATACTGTCTTTTGTTATATATATTTTAAACATAATTGGTACTTGAAGATTACCAATTTGTTTTTATTTTTTCTCAGTTAAGCTTCGCTAATTAATAATCAACGAAAATTCCTCAAAAATTCCCGGAAATCACTTGGATTTTTTGGATTTTACAATCTTGCGCTTGCGCAATACATTCACGCTAGCGGGATCTTTAGTTTACGTTTCCACAATATCACATCTGCACGAATAAACTAATACTGATAATTCATATACGGGTAAATTTTTATTGGACTTTTGCTATATATTCTGTTCATATATATTAATGATTTCTTATGAAAGAAAGTATAAAATAACAAATATACATTTCAAGTACATTTAAGTACTTAATTACTTTTGTCTTCGTGATGACAAAAAAATATTTGATTACATGCGAAAAAGTTACACGTCTATATTTGTTGGAGTGAAGATAGAATATGTTTTATCGTAAAAATGAATAATGTCCTACGGACCCAGTTTTACAAAGAAAATACGTGTACGTTGGTGAAAAGGTGTTGAATTCTTCCATTCTGTGGATTAAAATATTTAGATAAAAGGTATTTGCAGTCTGAAAAAGGTTTGTTGTGATGAATCTGACTGTTATTTTCAAGGCAACTTCATTAACTTTCTCCATAATCGTTCCGGAGCGATTCTGCAAATTTTTGCTTCATTACGGGTATAACGGAGGCATTCTAACTGTGGGGAGTGCCTTTCCTGAGACACAGTTAGATTTACCAAACTAAGGAAAGTGTAGTGAAATTAATACCATTATTGTAGGCTTATAGCTTTGTTATGCAAATTTCAATAATAAACTGTGTCGATGTACCTATTCGTAAGTGTCCGATATGCAATGTCAACCCGTGCACACACGGGTCAAAGTCTAGTAACACCTATGTATATATGGAGGTGATATATTTCTTATGTGTGGATACATCAACTCACCAGTTTTATCAGTTTATACACATTTAAAATCATAAAAATGCTGCGAGGAATGTTAGCACAATAGTCGGGTTCGGGGTCACATAAATTCCATTTAATATGAATAATCATAAATAAACTACAAGTAATAGCTTTCCAAAAAGCTTGCCTGACTAAACAAAATTATTCAATGGAAGCATGCATGTATCAATTAGGCTATCTTATCAGACATGAATTTTAATTTTCGCTGTGATCATAAATTTATAAACCGAACGTGCAAATTTAAGACGAAACGCCAGTCTTTTCTTCGATCTAGAACATGTACATATGTATTACTTGAAATTCATTTATTTTATTTATTCAATTGTTTAAGAATGTACACATATCATATACATGTAAGTGCATGTAAGCTTGAAAGCTGGAGAGTAACATTTAATAGTGTTGTTTTTTTTTCAAAATTGTATTTGTTATATTAGAATGCGATATCAACTAAAAGGTCCAATCATATGAAATATGAAAGGGTATAGAAACACGTATTGTTTTTGAATGTGTGTGGAAAGCTTCATCAAAATCATCTTGACAAGCAATTAAAAAAGGGTGAATTCTCAAGTTCATGAAAAAAAACCTATTCAATAAGAATTCCTTATTTGCAGTTTCATTTTTGCATGCTCCTACAAAAGTGGAAGGGGGGGGGGGTGTCCATGATATTTCCATTTATCCCATAAAATTAGGAAAAGTGCAAGCTGCAAAAAAAGTGGGGAGGCGGCGCAGCCTTCCTCACCCCAGCCCCCGATGCTACGCGCCTGTGTAATGTAAACACATGGTGTGCTCTGAACTCGTCAACTGATCGGCGCGCAAAAACTATGAATGAGACATTATGGCGCGAAATCCTGCTATTACCGTTCACGCAACGAATAAACTCATCCATTGGCAGAGATCCATGGGGAGGGGGTCAGATGAATTTTTTGACATTTGTTTTATAACAGCTAAATACATGTATACTATATTTTGGATCGGGTGTTTTGAAAGAAATCTATCGAATTAAGAAACACGCTTGATTAGTAATTGTTAAATGTAGTAATGTACATTTAGTAGAACACGCGAGTGACGACCCCTTTTCAAGATTATTGAAATCGCCCAACTGAACGAAAATCGGGTCACACCCCGCTTTGGCGATTTAGTTTCTCCAGTGAACATTCCAGCTGAATAGATATATATTTGAATTAATCCAAACTGATGACTCTCTTCAACATGATAATTCAACACCAATTATTACTTACATTGTACCGTAATAGACAACATGTTACAACTTGTTGCGATGACCCCCTCCCCCTTTTTCACCGTTCATATATGGTGGAATGCTGATCTATTTTTAAATCAGGATTGCACACGTGCACTGCACGGTGAACGTCCCTTTTACTTAAAAACTCTTGCTCGCTGTTGTTATTACATGCCATATAACATTTTCATCAATTGTGAATGTAAATGCTGACATCTTAAACATACATCGGTTAATTTTTTGTGTGAAATATCATGATATTGCTTGTCCCATTGTCTGCACTGTTTCGGAGATTGCAACTTTTAAACCTTAGATATGCCTGACGATTAATAATATCGTCCTACACTAAATAAAATTATCCTGTATATAGCTTAGCTTCATAGATTAGCTATTCACACGATGGTGGTGTAAATAGATTTTCATAAATTAATTCACACGACGGTCGTGTGTATATCACTTAAATCAGTAAAAGCTATTTGCACGACGGTCTTGTAAATAGACTTTACTTAGTTATGCGCACGACGGTCATGTATACATCATCGGCCGCTATCAGAAGTTATTAAAAAAATAAATTTATTAATATTTTAAATATGATATTAGTCAAAGATACGTGTACATCAGTTGACTAAAAAATATTCTCAATGAATAGTTTTGTTTAGTCAGGCAAGCTTTTTGGAAAGCTATTACTTGTTCTAATAAAGGTTTAGTTAAATTAAACTCCTTTGTACGACTTAATATCATACACATTTTTCGCTTCCTAATAAGTTGTACCGATAATCAAAACATTTAAATACACTTCAAATTTGAGAAAAAGCCAGGTTTTTACTTGTCAAGTTATCCCTTAATTTTAAGTTACATATGCTATTGTTAATCATTGGTTTGTTTTCGTATTGTTTTTTCTGTTGTTTTTATTATTTCAGTCTAATAAGAAAGAAACATTATAAGTACGACTTATTTAGAGTTTTTGTCACTAGTTTTAGAATATTTCCATCAAACCTTTTATTTCCGAATTATACCAAATTTTTCGGTATTTAAAAGTTTTCGTTTCTTGAAAATATTTGTATTCAGTTAAATATTTCAAACATCATTATAGGTTGCAACTGTTACATTGAACTGACGTATTGGGAAAATGTATATCAAAATACTCTCAGGGGGTATGTCCTTAAAGCACCTCTCTTTTAAAAAAAAATATCATATTACCTGAAACTTAGATTGTTATCATCCTTTTTTGGTATAATTGAGAACAATGACCAAAGAAAAATCATTACACAAACCGGTCAGTGGCCGAATAAGAGGTGCACTGCGTGCGTCTCCCGTTGTTCGTGAGTTTACTTCTCTAATTTTCTAGATGTAGGCGGTATGTTTCTGTTCTTAAAAACTACGATATGATTAATATATATGATTAATTTAGTTTAGTACAAAAGGAAACATAAACAAAAAGAACAAATAAAACCGGTGTTGTATTTCAAATTACAATTCTGCTAGTATTGTTGCTAGCGTACCGTAATTCGCCAAATATAATACGCACTTTAAAAAAAATATTTTGTTATGAGAGAGAAGTGCATATTATACACCAATATGGAATTTTACACTTATTTTTATAAACAGGTAAAATACTTGTTATCGTTATTCTGTACATAACCTTAATACGGAAACGCTCTATACAGTACTTCTGATTGTTTACCGCATGATTTTTTTATTATTAAGGCGCATTTAGCAGAAACATTCTTTTCTCTTAATCCTTTAATAAATTGAATTAAGAAATCCATTTAAAGTCAATAGAAACTGTTTACTCAGCAGTCAGAGCTGTTCATTAACCATCGCCGTATACACAGCCATTATAGATACATGTACATGTATGTTTAATAGACCTGTGCAATGATCCCGATTGTAATTTCGCCTAATTGAATTAGCCTTCCAGTGTAACCACTTGCGTTTATTTATCGAAATTAATACCTTTTTGAAGCTTTTCAAGGAAATTTATCTTTCAAAAATAATATCACGTTTTTTTAACACGCCTGTGTCCTATATATTCCATTGTTGCACACACGTGCTTGCCACTTATTCATGCTGAATATCTCAGACCTACAGTGTACCTTGGGGCAAATCAATGTGACAACTTAGTGAATACCTTATTACCTGTTACAACTTAGTGAATACCTTGTTACTTTTGACAACAATGTGAATACCTTATTACCTGTTACAACTTAGTGAATACCTTGTTACCTTTGACAACTTAGTGAATACCTTATTACTTGTTACAACTTAGTGAATACCTTGTTACCTTTGACAACTTAGTGAATACCTTGTTACCTGTAACAACTTAGTGAATACCTTGTTACCTGTGATCAGTCACTCTTCCAGCTCTTTGAATGTTTCCACTTTTCAGAAATCAACACTTAAACCTCTGCGTCAGAAAGGGTACATCGTGAATCGTGAATGATCGTGAATGAAAAATTTGTACATGTTCCCTAAATTACCATGACAGTTTTATCAGAAGTATATGTGCGTATTTTACACCCAAACAACGTATTTACACGCATTTTTAGACCCAAAGTGGGGTTGCGTATTAAACACAAATGCGTATTTTTTAAATATTAAACAATGAACTTTTATTGTCTAAAGTACAAAATTATTTAAAAGTATTAAGAATTAAACTTCAATGTTAAAAAATCGGCACTGAATAAAAATCATGGTTAAGGTACACAACACGAAATGTCTAAGCATGAAGACAAATATATTACGTTACAATAGATAAATATAATTTAATCAATTTGTCTTTTAGGAGGGCTTTAAAAGAAGAAAATAATCAATTTATATTTATATTGAAATATTTGTTGGAAGGTATTTTTCTTTTAAAAGTTCAGACTATTTTAAAACTATTTGTACATACTAACAATGTTCTGATTGGAGCCATCGGCGTTGATGGTATTTGTCTTGAATCAAAAAAAAACATTCGAGGTAATTCTTTTCTTTAAACTTCAACCAGCGGCGTTAAATGAATAAATAAGACAATATAATGAATAAAAAGATAAAGTATAGATAAATGAAAAATATTACGGGCACGGTAATTGGATCACAAATTATTAGATCATCTCAAACAGCTCGTGAATTTTTACTTTATTCATACAAAATTTACTGGAACCGAAACATTTTTAATTAAAATGAGTTTGCACAAAGGTAGTAGATTTATTCTAATGTAATTGTGAGAATGATAACCCATAGATAACCAACCTTGTCAAAGTGAAACATGATGAAAAATATCCTATGAATGAATAAGGAGAACGATTGTCGGCTGTCTGAATTTTTTTTTACAAAATATCAACAACAATCGTTTAATATAACTGTGTAATAGTATTAGATTTTGATTTTCAAGTTACATACACTAATGTCATTGGTCTCTTTATTGTACTATACATAAAAATATGCATGTACCCATATGTGTGTACATAAGAGATACAGATTTTGATTTAAAATGTTCTCCTTATGCTAACTTTTATTAAGGCTAAAGTAATGTTAAGATTCTTTGAAGGTGTGCCGTAATGTCATGTTAAAAAATACTTATTACTTTTAAGTAAGGATTCTTATATAACAACAACTCTAATCAAGATTACTAAACTACGTTTAAAAAAAGGAATCAAGACCCTTCTGTCGTTTTCATTTCAGCGTTGTTCAACAATAAAAAAAATAATTTAAAAATAAAATACTTTCCTAATGTGTGTTATTTTTTAAGTAATTGTTATGTTTAAATTTGCCGTAAAACTATGTCGAAAAAATTATACATTTTAAAATAGTTCCAATATGTCGCAACTGATGATATTTGTGCACATTGTAACTTTTTGGGAGTTGATTTTAATCAACTCTCCTATGCACTTACTCGGGCAAAGCAAAAGTGAAACAGTGTTTGGACCTAAGCACAAATCAATACCGCTGACACCACTTAGTTCTTGAAAATATTCGATAAATTCGATGCTATGTATTCTGAAGCATTGTTTTTCAAGAAAACTAATTTATTAATACCATGAAATTAATAAGATTTGAAATTGTACAAACAGTTTAGTTATTTTTTAAAGTCGTATGTATTCCTACGCTCGAGTTCAATGTAGTCTCGTTCAACCAGACGCTTGGTTGTCTCCGTTAATATATCCGACAAAACAGAGTCTCTCTTGCTCGTCGGAGATAAACGGAGACGACCGAGCGTTTGGTTGAACATGACAAGAGTTCAGTCTTGCCTGGATCCAAACATTTCAATTACTGATACTACTTGTCATGCAAAATCACATATAGTTGATTTTGAATAAATGATAATCGATAAAATCAACTCCCGTCAGTACTTTGATTTTCTTATGGTTTTAGGATATTCGACTTCATAAAACAAGCCAATACTTTCTTTTTTTGTTTAGGAAAATCAGCGAAAAAATGCAGGGTTTTATGTCCAATTAAATATCAATTTTTGTGTACATTGATTTTAAATTTCCTGTCTTTAGTCGGTTCTTAACTGGAGCTGTAAAATAAAAAAAATAAAAAAATTCAAGGATATATGTATGTAGAACAGCTCTTTTATATCTTTTTTAATTATATTTTATACTCTTTTATTTTCATCATTATCATTTTCGCAATTAATCAGAAAACAATGCAGCTGTTCAAAATTTTTACTTACGACACATCCATTGACCCCTGTGATTGGACATCACCAGATATTTCTTCAGTAAAAGAAGAGATTTTGTGTCCAATTCATTTTTTGGGAGTTGATTTTAATCAACTCTCCTACGCAGTTACTCAGACAAACCGAAAGTGAAACAGTGTTTTGACCTCAGCACAAATCATTGACCCCTGTGATTGGACATCAGCCGATGATTCTTCACCATAAAAGAGATTTTGTGTCCAATTCATTTTTTATCGAATATGTTTTCTAGGGAAGGGACAGAAGTGTTTTACAAACATTTTTTCTTCATGAATGAAGACTTCCAGAAAAACCATTGACTTCTTATATTTGGATTATTAGCGAAGAACATATAAACCAAACCATGAGGATATCCCAGAAAGAAGATGATGAAGGCATTTTTGTTAAGGAGCTGTCTATAACAAACATTGTAACCAAGTACATACCTATTCGTAATGTAAAAAGTCACAAATAACTCTAACACATGAAACAAGAACACAAAAATGAACCTCAAATGAAATAATGGAGTGGAACAAAAAAGAAAAAAACCACCTAGATTCTTTGGAATGTGTTACGAAACCGTTATGACAACAGCCACAATTTAAAAAGTAATTGCAGACGGCTAAGACAGCCAATTTTGAGGGACCACAACAAGAGCAAATAAAACTTGAGGACTTCGGATTATGCCCAGGTTGTTTCCAATGTCTGAAGCTAGGGGATTCCATGTACAATGCCAGTAGTGGTATATATGGTGCTCTACAACACACTTTATAGTTAAATAGGAAGACCCGCCCAATTTACTATATATTCTTACCAATAATGCTAATAAGATGAAAGGCTTTTCCTCTATATTTATACCAAAGGCTCACAATAGTTTTCAACACACTCGGAAGGCTTACTCCATATATTTATACCAAAGGCTTATAGGAGACTCTGCCCTCTCGGAAGGCTGCACGCACTCAGAAGGATATTCTATTTATTTATACAAAATGTTTATTATAGTCCCACCCATCTGTCAATTTATCATTTAAAATCACGGAACCATGACTGTGACGACATGTGTAAATTAGCTCCTGGGACCATTCAATATAAATCACAAGTGAACCTCCTTCTCTGTAAAACAAGATGATAAATGTTCTGTGTTGTTTGAATCTGAATAGTTAAAGAAGAAATCTTACTAGTAGTAGTCCAGTTCAATATTATATAGAGTATAAGTACATATAGATTGTTTTCTTTAAATTCATACGATTAAAGGTATCCCACTCCTCAATGTTCTTGTATCAAGAATTTCTTGAGAAGCATTCTATTGAAATCTGTAGACAAAACACACTTAAATAATACAAAGATAATGGGAGGTCAGTTTTCATCCCTCTGAGTTATGGTCAATTAAATGTGACCTTTTTGCACCTAAAATGCGATTTCAGCCTGATTAGGATTTGTTGTCAGAATTTTTGATTAAGCAAACTTTTTTTCTTAAAATGTTGTTTTTAATTATGTACAATGGTCACACTGAATAGAGGGATTACGAAAAAAATGTGCATGAAGCTGCATAAATGTTTGTATGACCTTTTTGCACTTAAAATAGACAATTTTTATAATAGTTACAATTTGATTTGAAATAAAAACATTTTGAATATCAAGAATTTTAGAAGATTACTCCAGTTTGCCTACATATGTATTTAGTATCATTTTGACATAATAAAACATGGGGGTCAGTGAATTCAAATTTTAGATACATGGCTTCAAAGGTAAAATTATTGCAAAATTTGGCTTAAAAAATTCAGACATTTTCTATATATTTGCATGATTTTATGCTAAACGTCTATCATTCTCTCAAAATTTAGTTTAGTTCAAGTCATAGAGAACCTATAGAACATGTCACAAACTTATCAAATGTTAAAAATGAGAATAATGAATAAAGTAAAATAAAAAGAAAAGTATATTGAAAATTCATAAAATTGCTTGTTTCTGTCATTTCCGACTAAAAAACCTTCCGCACGAGAAAATAGTTCCCCCGAAAACTTGTTCGTTTCTTGAATTCAAATGGATTTTCTTTTCGAATATTGTGTAATTATGAAATGATGATCTTTTTGTGAGGTTTAAATTAATAAAATCATATTCATTTAAAATATAATGAACATCTGCGCAATGAAATCAAAACATGAGGAGTGATATACCTTAAATATATTTTCTGCTCTTTATACACTAAAATATGTAACAAAAATGATTAACGTATGCGACTAGTTATTGAAAGCATTCCGATAGAAACAGACTCATTTTACTGATTTCATGAAAAATGTGTATATAAATATATATGCCCTCAGATTGTTTTTTATCTCTTTAGAACTCATCATCTGCGTCTATATCCACCACTCGCTTCTTTTTTGTGTGGTGTCATCACAAGCTATTGATTGAAAAAAACTTCCTATTGTACCCTTATATATCCTAATAGGAAAATTAATTGAATGTAAGGTCTGCGATACTGAATTAACTTACTTACCAGTTCCTGGCTAGGTGGTCCTTGATTGGACTTCCTGATTTCATCCACCGCTTTGATGAATGTGAAGTATTGATTGTTCATAGTTTCTAAAACATACACAGAATACTCGCATATTCCTGGGAAAAAAAATTCGATCATTTTATTGCATACAAAGTATTTCTTATCCATTGTGTCGTATTCAAATTCTCAGCTATTCCATAGATACAATTTTTTTGATTTTTTTAAAAGAAATATGAGATTTAAGGGATAAAAAAATGAAACGATACCTTTGATAAGAAATAATACTAATCAACGTTTGAGAACACTATCAATGTAAAAGAAGGCAACTTTTCGAAAAATTTGGTTGCTGTTAAAACGTTTGTTGGCTTTTAAGAATATAGACATAGGTCTGGTTTTTTTCTTTCTTCTTAACCCCCTTCTCTGCTCTCTCTATCTCTTCTCAGGCTAATATACGGCATTAATCGCATAAACCAGTTCCCCATTGATCAGGTTGAACTGACCTGAGGGTTGTGGGTCTGCGACAATCTTTGCAACCCAGTCTTCTGGTTCTTCAGGGACTTTAGGCGCGGCTTCCTCCATCATAACTTAGTTATTACTCTAATCAACTATTTCTGTTTTAACCACAAAAAAATAGTTTAAAAATAATCTCAATCGTGTTAATTTTAACATTTGTATTTTTAAATTAGTAATTTATACAGCCGGGAAAACTTAAGAAACACCACAATGGATTTTTTTCGCGACGTTTAGCTATCTTAAAATGATTTTTACTACACTCAGGTATTCATTCTACACAGTGTCTAACGATAGGGTCTTTCTCTTACTCTACCCTTTTTTTTTACAGGTGTTTAAACAAGTCTCCTTCCCCTTAAATCATTTTATATTTAAAAGGACACTTTTCATTCACTATTTTTTACTTCACTCGTATATTCTATGTACTCCATTTTCATTCACAGCACCGTGTCCTTACTCTACCAAAAATAATCTTTGTAATAAAGTTACTACGCTCAGGTGTCCTTCCCCTTACTCAGTTAAATGGTCACTGGCGCATACTTTCTTTTGTCCCCTCACTACAATACCCCGTTGTGTTCGGGGCCCCTGATTCTCGATCGGCACCTGTCCCAAATAATCATAACATTGCACGCCATGTATACTCATTTCCCTACAAAAGCCATCGTGCATTACCCTATGTTTTAATAATGAAACATTTACATACATGTAGAAATAAAACATTAAAAATCACAATTCATTTCATATGATTTTTCTTTATTGTATCCCTAACGAGTCACCATACCATTCTTTCTAAAAGATTTATCTTATTTGTAGTAGGCATGTTACCATTTTAAAAAAAAAGGATCAAATAATGTATTTTTAATTCAAACGGGTCACCATACAATGACAATGCTCTATTTCTTTGAATTTAAACACAAACAGCGCGCCTTACGTTTCAAATTGTCGACAGGAACGGAACAAATAAGGGTTTATGATAGATCTTTTCATTCCAATCATCATTTCTCAACAGTAATATAGATCGTAAATCATTGACAACCAGGGAGGCATTTGGTTTGTTTGGTTGTTGTTTTTTTTTTTTTTTTTTTTTTTAACCGACGATGGATTTAAAAAATGTAAATTCTATAATGCACGTTTCAAAATTTATATAAATATGTTTTCTTTGTTTTCCGAGTTCTAAAAGAATAATCGCATAACCCTTACAGACACTCAAAAATTTAAACAAGTGTTGTTTGTTCTACGATAACTACGTTGTTTGTTTTACGCGATTAAAATAAAAACAAGAGTAAAACTCTGTAATGCTTGACAATATTATAACCATTTACTGATTTGTATTACCTCCCTTTGCCCAATCACGTCGTTTAAAAAATATATAAAGATCACGATACATATTTAATGTAAAGTTGTTTTTTTTTCATAATTATCACAGGATGAATGACCATCTTTAAGTTCTCCTTAAAGATAGCTTAAAGATGCTTAAAGGTAACTTAAAGACGATCTTTAAGCCACCTTTAAGCTATATGTGTTGCTTAAAGATGGCTTAAAGAAAGCGTAAAGATGGCTTAAAGGCAGCTTAAAGACTATCTTTAAGCCACCTTTAAGGACAACTTATAGGTCCTTAATGTCCAAACTTCTTTAAGCCACCTTTAAGCTACCTTTAAGCCACCTTTAAGCCATTAAAAAATCGTTTAATTCAATATTGTGAGTAATTTACCAACAAAATATATTAACTTTAAGATAATGATAGAAAAGGAATTAAAAACGGTTTTTGTTCTAGAAAATAAAATGAAAAAAAATAATCAATACGCCCAAGACGAGGATTGAACCCGGGGCCCTTCGTTTACCAGCATTACCTCTCTTCCTCAGCGCCACGGCAACTTACATTGAAGGGAGGGTTTTATATCCTATATATCAGTTGATATTGAATCAATGTATTCAATGTGTATTTTTTACTTGAAAAGATTTTGACTTCCATTCAAATTGTAACTATCAATCATATCTAATTTATAAATTACATGCATGCATATAATTAGAATGAAATACGGAACTTGATCTTCAGTGAAAAAATATATATAATACCTTAATGGAAACCGTTCAGCTTACTTAGTAAATAAGTTTAAACCGAGGACATAAACGTTCATCTAATTCATAGCTAAATGAAATGCAAGGATGGAGATGAAATAATTTCTTTTATTAAATGCATTGAAACTATTAGGGTATTAGTTCTATGCAATTTTCCCGGTTTTCATGATCACGGCGCCGTTCCAGTATGTTTAAACATTTAATTGTATACATGATTTTTAGACTATCAATTCTATAACAAACAAAATTACCAATTACGGGTGAGGTATTTACTGCATGTGGCAATTGTAAATGATGTATACATATACTTGTACATACAATTGTATGATGTACCAGGCTGGGTATGTGACGTATTTACTCTTATACATATATTAACCCCTATTTATGATCACCGGTACAGGAATTAATTAGCCTCTAGATTTTACTCTTACATACATGTATCTTTAATTTGTAGACTTAACATTTTTAAAACCCAGAGTTAGGAAATAATACTTTGAGCATAAATTACAAATGTAAATAAACTTAAAAAATTTATCGAATACACGCTTTTATACGAAATGCAATGCAAAAGTGTTTAGTATCATCATGTCAGTGCCTACGGTTCAATTGGAGTCTATCATGTTTTGACGCAGATTATGCATATTAGAATGCAACAAAAGTAAGCATGCTATATATGGTTGTTTAGATAATTTATTGTAGAAGAAAATGGTATTACACACTTGCATTTCGTATAAAAGCGAAAACGACTGCAACACACGGGAGGGGGTGGTTTACCTCATTCGGAGTTAGATACCTTGTGTTATTATAATACTATAGGGTAAATTTTTTTCTCAGTAACAAGTGCCTGTGACTATTGTATATGGTCAAAAAATTGTCTCGTTGCAACACAATTAAAAATAAAACTTTTTTTATGTGAAAAATAATTATTATTTATTCATCATGAAAAATAAATCTTGTTTTCTTAAATATTTCGCTTATAAGTGATATGTATACACACATTGCAGACGTCCAGAACTAAACAGAAGGTCAAAATTGAAATTCGTGCAAAAAGAAGACTCCAGGTGATCATTATTAAATTGTCGATTTTTCATTTTTCTTATAATTTAAAAAATAAATTATTCACAATCAATTCAATTTTGACCTTGTCAAATAACCATTCCTTTTTCTTCTTTTTTTTGATACCAATTAAATTTTCCATCATGATAAATAAAAATATTCAATTTGGCGTAAAACAATGTAGAAGAGTTAGATATATTTCAAATAGTTCTCCTTATCAACATTTGATATTTATGATCATTGTTTAAACGGAAACCAAATTAAAACTTTTTCTTTATTGTTAACAAAGGATTTTAACCTGCATTTGAAAAAAAAAATCAGGTTCTCTTCTCATTTTGGTGTCGAAGTCACAATAAAACCCTTCAAGTATATTTTAACATTTATTCAGCTTTAAAAAAGTACATTTAATTTTCTTTTGGCTGGGTGGAACTGCAAAAAAAAAATTATGTAATTGAAAAATATCATAAGAAGTGGAAACTAACTTGTTCTTTTACATTTAAATTATTATTATTACCCACACCAACATGATTTTTTTTAAATTTACTTACGTCACTTCCATGCATGAAGAAACATGCTTACTCTCCTGGTAACTTTCCTCCACACTTAAAAAACAAAAAGAGTTTTGTGTTTTTTAGATCAAAGTTAAAAAAAAAGAGTTTTGATTTTAAATTTCATTTTAAAAGTTCTTTTAAGGTATCCGATCCATAATAGCCTCAGATTCAATGAATCTGGTTGCACAACAGATGTGTATGGGCTTAATACTCAGTATACTTGGACCTAATTTTCCTATTTAAGTATTAATATGTAAGAGTGGAATGTGTCCTAATTAATGAACTTTCCTTTTTTGAAGAGTTGCCCCCCTTTGCTTTTATTCTATAAAAAATAATTCTAAAAAATCTACACGGTATAAAATTTATTTTCAATAGTTTGTGTATTCCTAATGATAAAATACATCTTTCCACCAAAGCATTTTTTGATATTCCTAGTAATTACTTTTTTATTTTAAGAAATGTGCTAGTCTCCATAGACCTTAATGCAATCTTTATTAATTAATTACTGTTTAGTTAGTAACATTTTTGAAAATTTCTCTCGGTAAATCATTTTCTACTCGAAAATGCTTTAAATAAATATCAAAGTATTAAATACATGATGGATATTCAAGGTTGGAAAAATTTGGTCCTAATATGGATCGGATACCTTAAGTAAATAAAAACTGAACTTACATTTTATTGGCCCCTTCCTGAACTGGTCCGGGACCACTTGCACTCTCATCTTCATACATGCAGTAAAAAAGGTTTTTTAGAGTATATATATATATATATATATATATATATATATATATATATATATATATATATATATATATTCATAATATGAATGCGTAAATTTTACGTCGCAAGAAATTTTTTACTATAAATAAAATAACAGACCTGCTCCAGTTCATGAACTTCACTAACTCCTCAAAAATGGAACTAAAAATAAAGAAATTGAATAATAAGTAACAGAATAATACGTTAGCTTTGATTTATGAGTCACTGAACATTTTCAGAATGGAGATCCGAACTTTTCATCGAATATTTTTTTTAATTTTTGTTTTCTTATGATATAAATAAATATATTTTTACTTACTCGTCACTTATTGAGATAATTTCTCTTCTGAAATAAAACAAACAAAAAAAATCAGTACAAAAAAATTAAAATATTACGCAGTAATGATTTTTTTTAAAATGCAATAAAACGTAAATGTGTACGATACTTACGGGTTTCGAACGGGGGCGTTAGGCGGCTCTCTGGAAAAAAAAATCATAAAAATTTTGTTGGATTTTAAAGATTCTTCTTTTGCTAATTTGTATTAACTACAAAGCAATATTAACTTACTTCAAAGGTGTACTCTAAGGTAATGTAAAAAAGAATCAATATTATTTTTAGGAGGGGATTATTGTGTAACAACAAATCTCATCAAGATAACCAAACTACGTTTAAAATAATGATTAAATACCTCGTTCGCCTCTCATTTTCTATTTGTTCAACACTAAAAAAAAAAAAAAAAAAAAAAAATCAAATGCAACTAACCAGATGCGTGTAATTTCCAAAACCTGTAAGAAAAGTCTGATACTCACGGGCACAGCGTGTTTTTTTTTCAGAAACTTTGTGATCCGGGTAAGATCCCGATTCACGTGGCGCATATCCTTACAGATGCATCGACTTGAGATAAAAAAAAAAATAATAACATTATTGTTTCACCCCCTTAAAACTATTTTTTGAAGGAATATCATTGGTGAATTTTAAACAAGAGGCCCATGGGCCACATCGCTCACCTGAGGAACAATAGGTATGATAAAATCAGCTTAATGGAGTCATAATACAAACTATCTGGACAATGTACAATAATACATGTTGATCCTGTATAAATAAAATCCATTTTTCCCCTGGATTTTTCCCTCTTTTCTAACAGGATGATTTTATAGTCATATCATATGTTGAGTATTGCAGTTCTCAAAAAGATCCTTAACAATTGTTTATATATGGGATATAAACATACATAAACTCTGAACCTTCTTGTGAGGCCAAAGAATTGTCCTGGGGCCAAAGTTTTAACAATTATAAAGAATCAACCGGCTGATTAGTTTCTGAGAAGAAGATTTTTAAAGATTTACCATATATATTCCTTTGTTAAACTTTGACCCCCCCCCATTGTGGCCCCACCCTACACCTGGGGATCATGATTTTCACAACTTTGAATTTACACTACCTGAGGATGCTTCCACACAAGTTTAAGCTTTCCTGGCTGATTAGTTTCTGAGAAGAAGATTTTTAAAGATTTACTCTATATATTCCTATGTAAAACTTTGACCTTCCATTGTGGCCCCACCCTACCCTCGGGGGTAATGATTTTCACAACTATGAATCTACACTACCTGATAATGCTTCCACACAAGTGTCTGCTTTACTGGCTGATTAGTTTCTGAGACGAAGATTTTTAAAGATTTACTATATATATTCTTATGTAAAACTTCGACCCCGATTGTGGCCCCACCCTACCCCCGGGGATCATGATTTTCACAACAACTGAGGATGCTTCCACACAAGTTTCAGTTTTCCTGGCTGATTAGTTTCTGAGTAGAAGATTTTTAAAGATTTACTCTATATATTCCTATGTAAAACTTCGACCACCCATTGTGGCCCCACCCTACCCCTGGGGATCATGATTTTCACAACATTTAATCTACACTACCTGAGGATGCTTCCACACAAGTTTCAGCTTTCCTGACTGATTAATTTTTTAGAAGAAGATTTTTAAAGATTTACTCTGTATATTCCTATGTAAAATTTCGCCCCCATATTGTGGCCCCACCCTACCCCCGGGGATCATGATTTTCACAACTTTGAATCTACACTACCTGAGGATGCTCCCACACAAGTTTCAGCTTTTCTGGCTGATTAGTTTCTGAGAAGAAGATTTTTAAAGATTTACTCTATATATTCCTATGTAAAATTTCGACCACCCATTAAGGCCCCATCCTACCCTCGGTTTATGGGGAGCAAAGCGGACCGAAAACCCTTGGCTAGCGAAGATGTCGGGGGTAATGATTTTCACAACTATGAATCTACACTACCTGAGGATGCTTCCACACAAGTTTCAGCTTTCCTGGTCTTATGGTTCATGAGAAGAAGATTTTTAAAGATTTACTCTATATTTTCCTATGTAAAACTTCGACCCCCCATTGTGGCCCCACCCTACCCTCGGGGGTCATGATTTTCACAAATTAGAATCTACGCTACCTGAGGATGCTTCCACACAAGTTTCAGCTTTCCTGGTCTTATGGTTCATGAGAAGAAGATTTTTAAAGATTTACTCTATATATTCCTATGTAAAACTTCGCCCCCCCCCCCATTGTGGCCCCACCCTACCCTCGGGGGTCATGATTTTCACAAATTAGAATCTACACTACCTGAGGATGCTTCAACACAAGTTTCAGCTTTCCTGGTCTTATGGTTCATGAGAAGAAGATTTTCAAAGATTTACTATGTATATTCCTATGTAAAACTTCGACCCCCCATTGTGCCCCCACCCTACCCCCGGGGGTCATGATTTTCACAAATTAGAATCTACACTACCTGATGATGCTTCCACACAAGTTTCAGCTTTCCTGGTTAAATGGTTCATGAGATGAAGATTTTTGAAAATTTCTCCTAATTATCTCCCTTTGCAAAAGGGCGTGATCCTAAATTTTCAAAAATTTCAATCCCCTTAGGCTAAGGATGCTTTGCGCCAAGTTTGGTTGAAATTGGCCCAGTGGTTCTTGAGAAGATGTTGAAAATGTGAAAAGTTTACAGACAGACGGACGGACGGACAGACAGACAGACAGACGGACGACAGACAAAATGTGATCAGAATAGCTCACTTGAGCTTTCAGCTCAGGTGAGCTAAAATCCACCCTAAAATCTGCAAGAATAAACAAAAACAATAGAAACCGATTTTTTTTTAGAAAAAGAGATTTTAACTTCTTATTGTCATAGGTGTGTCGGTGTAACGCTATAACCCCTCCCCTTAACTTTAGAACAACGGAATGAAAAACATTTAAATTCTGTTCATTTACAGAAACGAAGATATTCTGTCTTTATATATATATATATTTTTTTTATTTTTTTTATTTTTGATATTTATTATTCCGTTTTTAAGCGCTAAGCGCATGCGCAAGCGCTTATTAGGGTTTCTCAGATCTCATGATCTTTCCATGATCTTTCAATCAACGACATCTATCGGTAGTTTCAATCGTGGTTGCGTTCAATACTACAAATATCCAGACATAGTAAATATATTTGCTACAATCAAGTTTTTGTGAATTGAAGAGATTGGGTGCCGTTTAAGTTTCTATTCAAGTTAAAGTTAGAATTGTTTCGATAGAATATACATGTATGATAATAAGAGCAACGTTCGCCGAATTGTGTAGGACAAAATTACGATTAATATTAACTTTACAAGAGAAAACGTGTAAGTTAACTTTTCATATACGCGCCCAATGATATAAAGTTTTAATTTAAGAAACGTTTATATGTTTGATACTGCACATGAAATAATTTTCAATTTTTCGTCATTTTCTCACTTAGCGGACACATTAGCAACTTAAGATTTAAAATTCGTGGATCTACCTTGAAATCGAACGCAACTCGACAGCGACCTCTATCATGATGTAAACAAAGTGGGGTTCTATGATTAGTGTACAAGGTCTCATAAAATATCTCCGCGGTGAAATATAGTTCTAAAAAGAAGGTGTTTAAAGTTTTCATATTGTTGTTTAACTTTATTTCTTTTACACTTTTAATACTGAAATGCCAGATATAAACCATTTACCACTTAATTACTGATATATTTGATTTATAAATGATGAGGTCAAACCCGCGGAATAATACAATATTTACTTCGAGAAGGTGAGAAAAATCTTAAACGTGGGCGAACCTGAGAGCTGTTTAAACAAGACGAAGACAATTAAAGTAGGCGGAGAAAGAATCATCAGACCGAGAAAAGGTAAATACAATCATATATCTGGCGGTAAATTTGATTGAAGAGTACATACAGTGCAATTGCTTTTAAACCATTTTCAAAAGTAGTACGTCGAAGCAGATCTATTCGTTATAGTAATATGAGAGTATTTGAATGAAAATTTTATTTACGATTGTTTATAATGATATATATTTGAGAACATTGAGAGACTTGAGAATCATGAGATACATGAGAGAATTCTGAAACTCCAATGAGAAATTTGACACGACTTAGAATTTTGACACACATTTGAGATTGATGACTTTATGAGAGATTTGATGATACCCTTGATGAGAGATTTTATGAGAATTATGAGATTAACATGAGAATTATGAAACTTCAATTAGAATTTTGACACGACTAAGAATTCTGAGACACGCATTTATGAACAATGAGTCAGTATAAAAATTATGAATTGTGAGAAACATACAACTTGAATTTTGACAAAGACTCAAAATGTAGATCAATTATGCTTTATAACAATGTTGTCTTTATGAGAAGTGAGAACTTTGATTTTGTATAATTAATACTGACACTGTAGAACTTTTCTTGAAACCTTGTTTAGATAATTCTAAAAAGGTCCATTAGTTTTGAATTTTGATTACAAATTCAAAGAATATAAGATTTTTGTAGATGGTGTATAATTAGTTTTTTTTTATAAATTAGAAATTGATACTAGTAATGTAGAGTTTTATGTGTCCATTTGTTTCATCATTTGGCTAAATTATTCTAAATTTTTTAGGAATGACAGCTTAATCGATTATTTTAAAAAATATAACTGCGGGATATTATATGAAGCGTAATTTAATAATCGACATAAAATATTTGCCTGCCTGACGTTCAAGTTCCCTTTGTAGTCATGCCAAATGAATCCGATACAGTTGCAAGTATGCTCTACAGATCAGGACTAATTCTCTTATTTTGTGTCAACTTATTTATTGATTAGGATAATAATTTAATACCATTCGATAGTACACAGTTAAAGTATTGAAAGAAAATGGCTACAAATGATTCTCAGAAAAGAGTAGTTCAAGCTAATTTTAGTCAAGGGGATGTTTATTTCTCTAATGAATCCAGGGTAGTGTATGACAAACTGTGTTGTCTTCATAATGCAAAGTTGTTTGAAAAGCTTTGAAGATATTGACAGAAACGATTTGAATTTTACATTAGTGAAAGGTGATATTTTGTATAAAAAGATGTGTCAATATGGTTTTCTTCGACCAAATCAAGAACTTTGACAGTTTTCAGATTTACCAAAGTTTGTCAATTTCAAATGCGTTAGTTTCTCAATTGAAACTTTATCGACATTTTATGGAAACATGTCAGTCAATGGAAGTGTTGATGGTGTTGGGAAGAAGCTAGAAACAAGTTTGAATTCAGTGTTGTCATCTTCTTGTTCCAAACAGTTTGCCATCCTAATTTTCCATTCATCTGCAGTTGCAATCACTTTTAATGAAAGAAATGGCACATATGGAGTATTTGACTCTCATAGTCGGGGTTTGAATGGTTTGTGTGATCCAAATGGATCAGGTGTTTTAAGTACTTTAGCATCATTCCAAGATCTGTGTTCATTTCTGAGAAAACTATGTATTTCATTGTCTCCAACATCAACTTTACAAGAAGTTCAGTATGAGATTTGTCGAGTCAAAATAGGAGTTTCCAAAAAGCGGAAGAAAACTTCCTTAGATTTGGATACAGATGTAGATGATGACCTGAACATTACTCACTCAGTAAGTGGCAAAACATGTGAACATGCTTTTGATATTGTAAATAGCGAATCATCATTGAATACGGAAAAAACAGAAAATGATTTCACTTTGAAGGATGTTACTGATGCAAGAATAGACAAAGTTGTTCAAAACTTTCAAAAGAAAGTTTGTCATGGACCCTGTTATATATGCAGTTGCTGTACACAAACATGGTTTAGGGAAAATGTTCATAAAGCCACTTCCCTCATTGGTTCATCAGATTTATTGCAAAACTGTTTACTTGGAATCAAAAGTGTGGAAAATACAGAATGGGTATGTAATACTTGCTATAGAAATCTAAAATCTCAAAAAATTCCATCCTGTTCTGTCTTCAATGGAATGGGGTTCCCAGAGAAACCCCCTGAGCTTGACATTACTGAACTTGAAGAAAGATTAATAAGTCCAAGAATACCATTTATGCAAGTCGTAGAGAAACCTCGTGGTGGTCAGAAAAGTTTGAGAGGAAATGTTGTCAATGTACCATCAGATGTGAATTCTACAGTTACATCTTTACCAAGAACTTTGTCAGATTCCGAAACTGTTCAGGTTAAGCTGAAAAGAAAGATGAATTTCAAGCACTCTGTATTGCATGAAGCAATCAGACCAAACAAATGCTTGAAAGCTTTAAAATGGCTTTTGAAAAACAGTTCATTATTTCAGACAGAAGGGATTAAAATGAATGAAAATTGGAACATAGAATCAGAAATGCATGAATGGCTAGGGTATGATGTGGGTAATAGTGAAAGTGATTCACATATTGAAACATTATCAAGTGAAACTGAACTGACTAATCAAAACAATGCAAATCATGATGATGACTCTGATGAGTGGACAGAGGATCCAAATTTTGAATACAGGCTAACTGGTAGCACAGATACATTGCTTCATCCCGTTGATGTAAGGTCCTTGTGTAAAACCTTTTCATTTGCCCCTGGAGAAGGTCAGGTACCACTTGGTCTTTATCAAGACAATAATGCAGAATATTTAGCATTTCCAAGTATTTACTGTGGTCAGAAACGTCCCGAGAACAAAGACAGGCAAATGCCCGTGCATTATAGCACTATCTGCAAATGGGAATTGAGAAGTGTTGACAGACGTGCAGCTTGTTCAGTTCCAAATATTTTCTTTAAACTAAAAAAACTGCAAATCAAGCAAATTCAAGATCGAGTAAATTTGGCTATGAGAAAGTGTCAACTGAATGGGCAAAAAGTTACAGTAGGACAAGTTCTGAATCAATCAACTTTTGATAATATTGTGAGACTTGATGAGGGTTATCGTGTATTACGGCAGTTGCGTGGATCTCCAGCTTACTGGGAAAGTGCAAAAAGGGATGTTTTTACAATGATAAGGCAGTTAGGTGTACCTACCTGGTTTTGTTCTCTATCAGCTGCTGAAACCAGATGGCCATCTCTTCTCAAAATTCTTGGACAACAGGTTAAACATGTTGAATACACCGATGAAGAAATTGCCAATTTTACATGGAAAGAGAAGTGTGAGCTTGTACAAAGTGATCCTGTAACATGTACACGATTTTTCAATCACAGAGTGCAAGTTTGCATTAGTGATGTTTTGAAATCATCAAATTTTCCATTGGGAAGAGTTGTGGACCATTTCCATAGGGTTGAATTCCAACAAAGAGGATCCCCTCACATTCACATGCTTATATGGATTGAAAATGCACCCCTGTATGCAAAATCTGACAAACAAGATTTGGAGAATTTCATTGACACCCATTCTTCATGTCAAAAGAGAAATGATATCCCAGATCTCATCAATTACCAAACTCATAGACATGCTCGCACATGTAGAAAGAAGGGGAAAAATATTTGCCGGTTCAATTTCCCCCTACCTCCTATGTCAAGAACACAAATTCTTGAACCATTACAGGATGCTGAAAAGGAAAAATATCCAAAAATTGTTGATGAATATGAAAGAATTGCTTCTCTTTTGAATGAAATGAAAACTGGCTTTGACATGTCTTTTTCAGAATTTCTTTGTAAACTTGAAATTTCAGAGGAAATGTACATAATGGCTCTGAGATCTTCATTGAAATCACCAAAGGTTTTCCTAAAAAGAGATGTATCTGAAATCAGAGTCAATTCTTACAATGAAATGATATTGAAATGTTGGCAAGCAAACATTGATGTTCAGTTTATTCTTGACGCATATGCCTGTGCTGCTTACATTGTTTCATATATTTCAAAATCGCAAAGAGGAATGTCAAACTTGATGTACGAAGCTTGTAAAGAAGCAAGGCAAGGAAATAAAACTTTGAAGCAGCAAGTGAGACATATAGGGAACAAATTTTTGACTCATGTAGAAGTATCAGCTCAGGAGGCAGCATATTTGATATTACAGTTACCACTGCGTGTTAGCACTAGGTCATTCGCATTTATTAACACCAATCATGATGAAAACAGAACATTCCTTTTAAAACCATTGGATGTTCTGTCAGAACTACCCGAGAGTTCAACAGATATACAGTCAGATAATGCTTTGAAACGTTACCAGAGACGACCAAATGCTTTAAAAAATATCTGTTTGGCTGATTTTGTGTCACAATTCGATGTTATTTCAGAGAAAAAAAATGAAGGTAATCAGAACAAAGATGGTGATTTACCGGAGGATGAAAGAAATGAAGAAGACGAGGACATGCTTGCAGAACAGGATGAAACTGTAGATTCATTGCAAATGGAGTATCACATGAGAAATGGAACAATTCTTAGGAAACGCAAGACAAATAAAATAATTCGATATGTAAGATTTAACAAAGACCAAGATCCTGAGAACTTTTATAGAGAACAACTTATGTTGTTTTACCCTTGGAGAAATGAGACAAAGGATTTGCAAGGAAACTATGGAACATATGAGGAACACTACAAAAGAAAAGTTGAAATCATAAATGCCAATAAACTTAAATATGAGGTAGATGAAGGCATTATTGACATTGTTGAAAAGAATATGACAGATTGTGATGAAGAATTCCACGTGATTGCAGCAGAAGTGCAGCACAATGAAGAAGTTGACCAATATGAAAAAACAGATGATGAAAACATATTTCATGGGTGTTTCAACCCAAAAGATATTGGTCTCGACTATGACATTGGCCTTGATTTAGGCATAACAAGGAAACAAATCAGCATTTGTGATACACCTGTGAACTCACTTAGTCATAATGATTATATGAATTTGGTCAGAACTTTGAATGAAAAACAGAAAATATTTTTCTATCATGTATTACATAAAATGAAGATGAATGAAGGACCAATTTACTGTTTCTTGACTGGTGGAGCAGGTGTTGGAAAAAGCATTGTAACTACTGCTATTTACCAGGCTGTGACAAGGTATTTTGCAAAAAAAATCCATGAAAATCCAGATGATGTGAAAACTCTTTTGTGTGCCCCAACAGGAAAGGCAGCTTACAATATAGGTGGACAAACAATTCATTCTCTTTTCTGTATTCCTGCAAATCAATCTTTGAAGTACAAACCATTAGATATGAAGCAGTTAGATTCCTTCAGAGTCAAATTCCGTAGTTTGAAAGTTATTTTCATTGATGAAATATCCATGGTTGGAAACAAACTTTTCAATTACATAAATCTAAGACTTCAAGAAATATTTGCTACAGAGAAACCATTTGGTGGAGTAAGCATTATTGCTATTGGAGATTTGTTTCAGTTGAAACCGGTATTTGATGGGTGGATCTTTCAGAATTTGGTAGATGATTATGGACCTTTGGCAGCAAATCTTTGGCAAGACCATTTCAGGGTATTTGAATTGACAGATATCATGCGTCAAAAGGATGATAAAAGTTTTGCTGAACTACTCAATAGAATGCGCAAGGGATTGCATTCTTCTGCTGATATTGCCACTCTGAAAACAAGGTTAAAGTCACTTGATTCCATCCCATCCTCTTTGCCTTACTTGTACACTATTAATGCACAAGTAGATGAGCATAACTTGCTAGCATACACAAATGCAGAAACCAGTAAAAAATGTACAATTTCAGCCATAGATACTGTTAGTGGAGATGTAACTAAAGACATTAAACAGAAAATTTTGTCAAAAGTTTCTGATGATCCATCAAAAACAATGGGGTTATTCAAAAATTTGCTAATAGTTGAAGATATGCCGGCTGAAATTTGTATCAATATCGATGTCGAGGATGGTCTCACTAATGGAACAACATGTTTGGTTAAAAAATTAGACTTTCGAGTGGAAAATTCACAGAGGTTCAGTATTATTTGGGTTGCATTTGAAAATGAAGCTGTTGGTTCAAAAGCACGTACAAAGTATGCACACCTTTTTGCTCCATATTGCAGTAAATCTTGGACTCCTGTCTTAGAAATTACAAGAAATTTTAATGTAGGCATGTTTCGCTCTGCATATGTGATCAGAAGACAGTTTCCTTTGCGTTTGGCCTGTGCTAAAACCATACACAAATCTCAGGGGTCAACCATGAATAAAGCCGTTTTGCATTTTGGAAAAAGGAAGCAAGAACACATGCATTATGTAGGTTTAAGCCGAGTTAGAAAATTAGAAGATGTGTTTTTATTAGAACTAAATGAAAGTAAGATTTCTGTATCAAAGAGTGTTGCTGATGAAATGGATCGTTTGTACTCGGAGGCTACTCTACACTCATGTTTGCCACTTTTACAAAATCTGAACGAGGATTTAAAACTACTGTATCATAATTGCAGATCACTGCATTTGCATATCAATGATATGAAGTTGGAGAAAAACTTGATATCAGCTGATATCATTGCTATAGCCGAAAGCAGACTAAAACCATCAGATGATGCTACATGTTATGAATTACAAGGATATAGCACCTTTAGATTTGATGATGAGAAATACGTAAGTGGAAGGCCATATCACGGAATACTTATTTATTCAAAGATCCCTTTCCAGAATATAAGAAGACTCCATATTATGGCAACTGAAACAGTGCTTTGTCATATAATTCACCGGGAAAGAATATTGCAACTTGTCTTCTTTTATTGCTCTCCTCAAAAAGCTTCACAGGGGTATTTGTGTCAGTACCTTCAGAATTTGTTTGAATTGCTTGGAACAGAACATCATTTTGTTATTATGGGAGATGCAAATGTTGACTTTTTTACACAGACTTGTTTATCAGAATTTCTCATAGACCATAAAGTAAGCCAGGTTGTTCACTCTGTTACAAGTGATTATGACTCATGTTTGGACCACATTTATACCAATATGATGTGTCCTTCTCAAATATCAAGTGCAACATTGGAGTCATATTACTCTGACCACAAGCCAATTGTGGCTTATTTGCCATATCATGATGATCATACTGATGAACTTGAATAAAAACAAAAAACCTTGAAATTATCATGATATTTAAGCATTTTTTCAGTTGTCAATGTAACATAAACTCAGTTGTCAATATAACATTCCTCTTGGGGTTTAGAAATAATTTTTCATGCCGAATCAGACTTGAACTTGACATAAATTTAAATTTCAGTTATTCCATTAATATGAAAAATCTGAGTTACAATCAGGTGTATATTAGTTAATTCGAAAAAATATACATTTGCAAAAGAAACACTTTATTCCCTGTTAATTTTGTGAGATAAACTGTATTATCAATATAATATTTTTTTGTGCCATCAAAAGCTATTCTCTATCTCTTCTGACTTTGTTTCAAAGTTGAACAGTGACAATATTGTTATTTCTTTGTAGAATGCCATTCAAAAGCATTCTTGACCTCAAGGAGGAAAAATGGTATAACTGTCAAAGTGTTTACAAAAGGAACACATCGCCAAAAACAACAAGAATGGGTGAAGGCAAGAATAGATGTACCAAATGCCATAGAGGAATCTGCAGTTTAAATGACCATGCCCACATCACCAATAAAGAAGGTTTCTGAAACAAAGACTTCTCCATGGAGATCCATTTTCTCTGTTAAGAGACAAATAATCAAAGTAAGACTATAGTAAAATCTCAATCTTTGACATTGATAGCAAAAAACAACATACATTTACAACATGTTGGTATTTTATTCATGTACATCTGAATTTCTCCATTTGTTTATTTTAGAATGAAGCCTCAAAAACTGTTACGGTTAATGGAACAACACATTTATTAGATCAATAACTCTTCAAGAAGATAACCCATGTACATTGATGTCACTCTTTAGACAGAACTTGCAGAACAAGAACAACAGATAGGGAATTCAAATCAAAATCTCCCATTGTCTGTTGAATGAGTTGCAAGATATGGAACTCTTAATTCAAGTAGGAACACTATTGTTTAGGTCAATTATTTGTTCATTGACTACATGAATGTATATATGTATTGCAAATTACAACAATATTATAACTGTCATTTTCAAATTTAAATTGTTTTTGTCACACTTAACTACCATATTTTTAAAAGATATACTGATAAAGAAAGTCAATCTGACATTTTTTAATATATATTTGCAATTTTCTTTCTTTGCAGAAAATACAGCCACTTCAAATTCAAATTAGTGGACACATGGAAGCACTTAGGTCTACAATTGCAATAGGGCCATTAAAGAACAATCAGTGGATTCAAACTACAGGGACATTACAGTTCAACTATAATCAGTAATGAAACAACATTATCAGAAAGTGACAACCATGCCTCCAGTCTCTCCTTCAATGAACCAAAAGATTATCTCTTGGAGTAAAATCCCAATTAACATTATTACCACACAACAAGGATCTGAAATTCTCAGTCTGAACATTGCATTTACTGACAACAACCACAACACCAATCTCAAATGAGAAGGAGATGGATTTCATACTGTAATTTCAGCTCTATTTATCAACTCAAAAATTTTTGTATACTTCTGAAAATTAATTATTCCCAATAGTTATGTAAAATTCTGAGGAAAAAAAATGTTTTCGAAGTATACACTCTCCCTCCTTTTTATATATTGTTATAACAAATATCATTCCAATTTTTAGAAAAAAACGTTTTTTTTTTTATTTTTATCGTAAAGGATTTAAACAAAAATATATTCAAAATGTGAAAGAACATTTAAGCTTTTGTTGTGCAGCAATATTGCTTGTTGTGTGTAGATGTATATTATATGAATTTTGCAAACATTTTCCATTTGTTACAAATTAAGACATGGTTAAACCTTATCTGCAATTTTTTGATACACTTGTTTGTCCATTATTGTTATCGATGAACAATTTTGTGACATGATTACTATTAAAGAAGTATTGTTATGGTTATTAACATCTTGCAGATTGGATTGTGCTTGTATTTAATTCATACCTGATGTACATGTGTTGGTTTTTAGTTTGTTTTGTTTTTTATCTTATTACATGTTGAAACCAATCTCCAGCACCATTAAATTTCATATTTAATTTTCTAGGCCAGCAAACAGATTTTTGTAATATTTATCACACTTAACTACATTTTTTTATTGAAGAAAACATGTTTTTCTTCATCCTAAAGAACCTCTACTTGTTTATTTTTTTTCATTCCTTTTTTCAGTGTCAAATAATGTTTTACATTACCATTGTAAGCATTTCTAACTTTGTATTCATTGTGAAATTCTTTGCAATAAAACTTGTTAAATCTCTTAAATTTCTTTCCACTTTTACCTCTACAAATTACTTAAGACCTGCATGCATTGTGCAAATTACTCTTAATTCCCTTTACAATTTAAATTAAGATATAAACGAAATTATAAATGCATGGCTAATAAAATGAATATAAATGTTTTCACCTGCACAAAACATCAATGTTAATCTGAGATAACCTAGAACATTGTTTATGAAACCAATAATTACCTTTTTGCAAATATTTCAAAAATTGAAACCTTTCATTTTCCAGTAAACATGGTAAGGCTGTCAAATCAAACAAAAAATGGTACACCTTCATTCTTTGACATACTTTATAGATTTTCTCTTTCCTTCAATTGTTGTTCAACAGCGTAGAAAATGTGGTACAGCAATAACTAAAAATTTGCAGGTTGTGAGTTTGAATCCCGCTGGGACTTTCATTGTATAAATTTTTGCCTTATCCCATTTCTTTTTCAAATAGTGTTCAATTTCAAAATTCTAAAACAGAGAAAGTATATCTCATGTACATTGCTTATTATTTGATTTAACAGATGTTCCTTAATACAGTAACAAACAGCAAATGCTTAGCGCTTCTCAGTACTTTCAGTACTTTGATTATACAGATAACAATAATTCATAAACAATTCAGGAATAAGTTAGGAAAACATAAATCTAGATTTGACGATTAATACATAGATATCTTGTATATTAAGTCGAATATATTTTGTTTTCAAACAATGAATATACATAAATTGGATAAATTGTATTTTAACAAACAGTTGCATTGTATAAGTATATGTATAATATAGAAATACTCTGATACTATTGGACAATTATGGTCCACCAGGGTCCTTACAACACAAAAAGTCCAAACACTCCCCAGTGGACGATGCTACATGAGACTGTTCTCTCAAAGTAGCTAAATACTTTATAGAATTACAAATTAAAAACATGTAAGTACACGTATATATCACAATGTATCAGCAAAATTTGAGAAAATACGTTGTTTGTCACATTTCATAAGACGTAACATAGAAGAATATTGAATAAGAGCATTTTTGACACTTTTACACACATTTATTTCAGTTTCTTGCAGAGATTCAATTCTACAGTACATTTTGTATTTATATATTTTATAAGCAATGAAAGAAATTAATAAATTCAACGACTCAATCTTGTCGTTTATTTCAGTTTCTTGCAGAGATTCAATTCTACAGTACATTTTGTATTTATATATTTTATAAGCAATGAAAGAAATTAATAAAATCAACGACTCAATCTTGTCGTTTTGTTCTAAATAAAAGCCTAGAATAATATGTTTCCATTTTATATCGATTAATAAAAAGGAACCTAGTTTTCTCCAAATATGTTCAACATTTTTACATTCAAATAATAAATGTTTAGTGTTTTCAATTGTTTTGCATATATTACAGTTATCCCCCTTGTCCCTTAACCATTTATTATGGAGCATTTTGTAATTAAATTCAGCTATTTTATTGTCATTTATATCTTTGACTTTTCTCGTGTATATATTTTTCCATAGATTTGAATCCTTTAACGGTATTGCAAACTATTGAGAAAGTTTAGTTTGATAACACGGTTTAACAAATTTCTTGTGTATTAAGTTTTTATAAAAGAATTGACATTTTTTTTTATTTAAGCATGACACCCCTGTTGTAAAATGAAATTTCTTTTCATTTTTAATGTTCAAATATTTAACATTTGTAAAATTATATTTTTTACACAATGGTTTTATAACTGATAATAAAGTTTTATATTCACAAAGCCAGTTAGACTTTCTCTTAATAATAGTGGAAAGCACTTGTAGTGTTTTTATATTCCCGTTATCATCTATTAAGTCCTTTAAGTAGTGTATATTACTGTTAACCCAGTTTTTAAAAAATGTTTCTCCTTTTATATTGATGTTGTTATTATTCCAAATGGGTTCTTTTAAAATATCGTTAGGTGATATGTTATCGAAGATACATCTTTGTTTACATTCGTTAAATGAACTTAGAATTTGTTTGTAGAAAAGTGGAAGTTTCCCTATTCTATCCAGTGCATTTAAATTAGTTTCAGAAAACTGTAAGACGTAATGAAGATTTAAATTAGCTTTTTCCGAAAAACTCCCAAGGATTTCAAATAGAGAGCCCTTAAAAGATAACAATCGCGGTATCCACGCTGCTTTTAGAGCATTGAACTTACTTTCAATATCTATAATTGATAAACCTCCATCTGTTATATCGCCTATCAAGGTATTTTTCCGTTTATTTTTTGCATAGAGTATGGAAAATTCCTTAACTTTACGTTGAAAAAGTTCCCATTTATCTATTGGATTTTGCACTTGATCTACTTCATCAACTAATTTTGCAATATAATCTTTGTATTCCTTATTTTCTAGATATGAAATATTTAATTTCCAATAATTCGGACCTCTGGAATTTTCAGAGATATTAAAATACATTTTTAAATATCTATGATCACTCATTCTTGTGCCGCGGGAATGAGTACCCGGTAATTTCCTCACTATAATATTACCTACTTGAAAACAAAAATTGTTACTCATAGAGATATAGTCAATTCTACTAAAAGGAATATCTTGGGCATTACACCATGTGTCACCTTTCAGTTCAGGATGCTCTCTATCCCAAACATCCACCAAATCAAGCTGGTTTAACAAGTTTATCAAATAATTCTTACTTTCATCTTGTTTATCATTGACACGACAGTTAAAATCACCACACAAGATTATGTTTTCCTTTAAACAATTTTTCGTAATAAAGGTATGCACTCTTTTAAAAAAAATCAACCCTTTTGTTTATATCATTAGGTGCGTATATATTGACAATTGTAAATATTTCATTATCAAATTCAACATTCAATAATATTTTCCTACCATCAATTGACTTTTTAACATTTAATATTTCGACACTTAAATTCTTTCGAAAAAGTATGGAAACTCCTTTACTGTGTGACGAATCGCTAAATGAGTGAAAAATTTTCCCCAGCCATCCGGCATTATATTTAAGTTCATTTTTATCAATAAAATGAGTCTCTTGTAATAAGATAACATCACATTGAGATAATTTAAGCCATTCATATAATTTTTGACGTTTTTCATCAGAGTTAAGCCCTCTTACATTAACTGAAAGGATTTGTAATTTTTCCATAATATCTATACTCTAGGTAAATAGAATACAATATAATAAGTGGAATTCAAGTATTAACATACCCAACGTAATCATGAGTTTCAAAAGAGTCAGTCACTGAGAGCATCTATGTTTCCTCGTCATCTCCATCCGTCTCGGATGAGAGGTCTCGTCCGGATGCGGAATCGGAATCGTGCTGATGGGCGCGTATTGCACTGAGCATAACCGCTATGTCGCGCTGCTTGCTGCTCTGTTTTGAATTATGCTTCTGTTGTGGACTGCTCCATTGGTCACTCTTTTTGCGCTTCCGTACCTTTTTTGCGATTTTGCTTAGGATATGCCCTAAGAGGTTTTTACCTGGCCATGCTTGCTGCTTGGTATTTTCCGATTCTGTTTTGTTGAGCCCGGTCCCCCAGGTGTCATTGTAAGTAGATTCAGCTAGCACCACGTTTCATTTGACCGATCTTGGTTTTTCCCGGAACTGCTGAACTTGGACGCATTTATTTTCAATCACTTCGGTCATGACGGCTTCACAGGTAGTGGACCACTGATCGTTGATCCTGACCTTGTCACCGAGTCGTTTGGCAGATAGAGCATCTTTAGCTGTTTGGATGGTTTTGGCTGCATCGAGGTCGCCACACCGCATTGCCTTAGCATATTGAAAAGCATGCTCTGCCGATTTGTGACAAACCCCATAGAGATTGATCTCGCACGGAAAGAAGTTGGACAGTACAATATCTTCTCCGTTGAATGCAATCACATGTTGCTGGGGCTCGTAAGATTTGCATTTCGGGTCGCCAGGAGAATGGTCTTGCTCCAAACACACCTTGCATTTAGGATTGTTTTTACAGTTGTTCCTGGTGTGATCTGTGTCCCAGCATTTGGTGCACAAAAATTTCTTTTCATGTTTAGGCTGCCCATAGTGAAAAATGAGGCATCTTAGCCCAGCGCAGTGATGTACTCTATCAAGAGATGTTCCCGGAGAAAGAGGTGCTACATAAACGAAGCGGTTACCATTCAAAACACTCGTCATTCTTTTGGTGACTGGGTGTCTGATTTTTTCATACAATATTTTGCTTTTCAAATCTTATTTTAGATTCTCTAAAAGTTCGAGCACAGAAATGTCGGACACCGAAAGCGGTAATCCACAGACTCGGATTTATAGTGTTTTTTCATTTGGGTTATGGTTTTCCGAAGAATACGGGTTAGTTTCAAAAAGGACAGGGAGATGTTGTTTATCTCGCAACCGTCAGAGAGAAGTTTGTCCCTGCTTTCTTTGTCTTTCAGGTAAAAACGCCACAGGTTTCTATCCTGCTGTAGGCAATGTAAGGAATTGCCCACTACGGCCGTAACACGTTCCATAAGATCAAAGTCTGTGATCCGACCTTTGTCTTTGCATTGAATATCTGAATCCTTTAGATATAACGGTTTTATCGTCGGCTCTGAGAGCTGCTCAGCCATGACGGTACTCATAATCGTACAGGTATATAACACAGGTAATACAGGTGAGTAGATATCCACACGAGATCACGATTGTAAACAATCAAGCAAAAAGTCTATCAAAAGTCCAAAATCAAAAAAGCAAGAGAAAAAAACATATGTACAAAGCCAGGAAGGATTCCTGACACATATCCAATGAAAATGAATGATCCAAACTCAATAGATATGCGAAAATTGTCAGAAGACTCGGGAGCCCGGTACAACGCGTCTACCTTGTCCCGTGTCAAGTGATATATATATATATATATATTTTTAAATCATTACTGAATTGAGAGAAGGGTGGGGGCCCTTAATTCATTGCATGCGCGGATCTAGAGGGTTCGCGGGGGGTGGGGGGGGGGGTCTTGTACATAGATTAATGTGTTAATTAAATTAATTCTTAATTCTCTATCTCTTTATAGAGGAAATAAAAGATGAATGAATGAATAGTAAAATTATCGCACATATGCCTCGGACCTCCTTACCCCTGGCAAACACAATTATCATTCTGACCCCCCCCCCCGAAAAATTTTCTGGATCCGTGCATGCATTAACATTTTCATCCTAAAAGTTTAGGTACATACTACATACATACATTGTGTGTATACGAGGAGTTTATTAATTAATTTGACCAGATACTGTAAATTTTCGTGAATAAGTGTGACTACTTTCAACAATATATCATCACCTGAGAGTGGGATCAGGGTAACATGATATTACATCGTTTAACCGTAAGGGTGACACTATATAAATAGTGCCTGTTTGGGAGGGTAACAGTTGAAATTGACACCCCGAGAAAATCATTGTCAACCGACGCGAAGCGGAGGTTGACAATGGTTTTCGAGGGGTGTCAATTTCAACTGTTATCCTTCCAAACAGGCACTATTAATTTTGTAATACTGAATGTCTTGATTTTAAAGAAAACTTAACTGCTCTTACATAGGAATAACGTGAATTCTACAGCGAACCGTACGCGCATAATTTTCGCGCATGTAACAATTTTTAATGTTACCCATTGCTAAGTGCGTTGCCAACGTTGAGGGTAATAGAACGGATTATGAACTGCGTCTAAACCAATCAGATTTCAGTATTTAACATGAAAGTATAACAAAATGAAATAGCTAAATTATCTTTAACATTATTGTGTCAGTTCTAATCAGTGAGACAATGATAGGTGTATATTATATCAAAGTCAAGTTGAAAAATTTCTGATCATTTTCATTCAATTCATACAGAAAGAGGATAAGTTTGTCAGATTTTGATTCTGCGTATATATATTTACAAATGCATTTCATTACAATCTTTATTTCTATGATCGGATGTAGATCAGCATTTGAATGCAATTTCTGTGACTGCACTCCATTTTCTGTGGAATGTAAGGGTGAAATTGTGTGCCCGCTGGATGCTCAATATGTTAAAGTACAGTGTGAAATAGAAAAACATTTATCCAGTGATATAATTCTACAATTAATGATCGCAGGACCCGGCTGTCGACCAGTTGAAGACTATGCACATTTCTGCTTTGAAAATAATATTAAAGAAATTATTCTTCTGTATACTTAAAAAAAAACCTGTATTGTGCAGGTAAAAAATCTTTTCTTTCTATCACTTCTTCCTTCCTTTCAACTCCACGTTGCTAAACACAGTTTATCACCTGTGTGAATAATTGTTCTTTCTATCCTTTTCTTTCTCTCTCAAAAATATGCGGTATCGTTGTATGGGAGAACTCCGCCTCCTGTCAATCTTGACATGTAAACATACTGCTGACCATCAAGAAATTTGCACGCAGCCTTGACTTACGTAATATTCTACTGACCATGTACAATTTACAAAACAAGAGGCCCATGGGCCACATCGCTCTCCTGAGGAACAATAGGTATGATAAAATCAGTTTAATGGACTCATAAGTAGTATATGCGTCTGTATATGCCCTGAAAACAATGGGGGTCTATTGTTTGGGGAGGAACAAAAGAAGAACAATGGGGGGTGGTTGACCTACATTTGGGGACAGGTGCCCGACACGAGACCTGTGCATAGCAACAAATCAAGACTAATTATTAATTTAGACTGACGATTACCCGACCAAGAAACAGCGTAGCAACAAATCAAGACTAATGATTATTTTTAGACTGACGATTACCCGACCAAGAAACAGGAACTTCCGAATCACAATTGGGTATTGAATGGAGGAATGCGTCAGTGACCTTTAAAAAGAGTTAAGGGGGAGGAGACTTGGTTGAACACGTGTTTGATAAAAGATCGACCCTATTGTTAGACACTGGGTAGAATGAATACCTGAGTGTAGTAAAAATCGTTTTTAAAATGAAGATAGCTAAACGTCGAGAGAAAAATACATTTTGGTGTTTCTGAAGTATGCCAGTATAAATGACTGTTTTTAAAAAAACAAACGTGTTCTGTTAAAATGAACTAGATTGAGAGACTTTTTAAATGGAAAAATCAGTCAGTTTTAACTGATCACCGTATATATTTATAACGAGAGAAATGACACCCGTTCTTTTAAATAAAAATGTATACATATTTCAGAGATCATCTCGGGATGACTGTGTGAATTTTATGACTTGGTTTTTTTTATAGAACTATATTTAAAGAAGTGATTACATTTTTTTTTCAGAGTTATTTGTGTATTTTATAAGGTTCTAGTCGGTCTTAACGATATTATAGGACGCAAACCCAGATACCGTCTTTTCACCTTCTGCACACAAGTCAAGGGTTAAAATTTACTTGAGGGCGTGACAATGTAAGCAAAAAAGTTGAGTGGCATTAGATTGTTTTAGAACTTTTTTAAAAATTAGCATAAATAACGCATCATTTCAGCAGTTTCAACAAAATAAAAAGAGGGAACAAAAAATAAAGGGTATATAATCTGATTTGGGGGAAGTAAAATATTTGCCATGACATCGATAGAAATTCCCATATCACCACGAGCTGTGATGGAGGAAGCCGCGCATGAAGTCCGTGAAGAACCAGAAGGCTGGAATGCAGAGATTGCCGCAGACCCACACCCCCCAGGTCAGATCCACCTGATCAATGGGGAACTGGTATACGTGTTTAATAACGTATACCAGTATGAGAGGAGAGAGAGGAGAGAAGGAGGTTAAGAAGAAAGAAGAAGAAATAGACGTATGTCTTTTTTTTAAAGAACCAACGGCCGTTTTAACGGCCACCAATTTTTTTCGAAAAGTTGCCTTCTTTTACACTGATGGTGTTCTCAAACGTTGATTTATATTATTTCTTACCAAAGGTATCGTTTCATTTTTTCCCCTTATATCTAACTTTTTATTTAAAAAAAATTACAAAAATTGTATCTTTGGAATAACTGAAAGGGTTTGAAAATGAATACGATACATGGGGTAAGAAAAACTCTTAACAATTAATTTTTCCAATTACAAGTAAAAATATCGAGTGTTCCACGTAGTTGATTTTTTGTTATATTCGATAAAAAAAAACAAATCCACAACGTTGATAAAACTTATTTTTTACCAAAGGTACCGTTTCATTGTTTTTTTACCAATAAATTTCATATTAAAAAGAAAGCTTGGTATTTATGGTTTCATTCAAGGAATTAAAAATGAACACGGTACGATTTGGTAAAAAATAATTTTAAAAAACGCAGACAAATTTTCCATCCAATTTCTTTTTAGGTTATAAGAAATTGGGGTGTTCCACATATTTTCTTTTTAAATTTAATCACTTAAATTCGATAAAAATACGCTTAATCCATAAATGTTTACGATAAAAGAAAAACAAAGAAAACAAATCTTAAAAAACATTTCTTATTTTATTATAGTACAAATTACATATATTTTTTTTCTTTCTTCTCCTCGTCCATATGGAACTGGGATCTGAAATTTGGAGAGAGAAAAAATCACCATGAGTAATACATCTAAAAAAAAAAAAAATCGTAACCTTGATCACAAGATAAAAGGCAATGAACTTACGGAGGAATGATTATGTCCGATTCATCAGACAGTTCGCTGCAATAAGACGAAAAATTAAACTGTTTTAGAACGGAAATTTTAAGTGAAAACATTTTCGGTCTATTTAGATTTTACTGGTAAAAACTTACAAAGGAATTCCTAATTTAGACTCCTCAGTGCTGATTGAAAAAAAGTAAGAAAAAAACCATAATTTTATAATAATTCTAAAATATTGGATTTTTTAAATTTGACAAAACGAAGTAAGAAAAGTTTTAAAAACCTACGAGGAGTTGATTAGGATGATTGACTGTTCGCCGCTGGAAAAAATGGATAGTGATTTTTTTTATAAATTCAGCTTTTAAAGTAGAACAATCTATTTTGTTTAATTTGAATTTTTTATTTCATGAAATATAAACTTATGAATGAGAAATAATCTAACCCTATGGGTGAAATTTCCCACTCAAGAGACTTTTCTGCCTGTAGCAGTCTTCTCGGTTTACTGAAAAAAAATTGTTGCTAAAAATTTAGAAATTGTCACGATTTAATACCCACCCAACCCCCCCCCCCCCCCCCAAAATGAATTCGATCTATAATTATACTAACCGATCTCTTTTCGGTGCCATAGGGGTTTTTATTGGGCTTTAAAAAAAAGGACACTAATGAATGCTTTAAAGAGATTTTAGAGTAACGTTTTTATTTTATAATTAGCAGAAAAAAAGTATAACTTAGTATTACTAACCCATTTTCACCACTGGGTTTTTTTTCTAAATTAAAAGAGTATGGCTTTTATTATTCGATAAAAGAATAACTAATTTCTTAAAGGTGAAGATTTAGAGTCAATTTGAAATATCATTTGACAAATAAGAATATAATGTAACCTACACGTCTGGGGTTGATTCTATTTGTCTTCCACCCCTTCTGCTGTGTCTTTAAAATAAATGATCATTTTCTATAAAATATTCAGTTTTCCAAAAATGTACAAATATTGATATGAAAAAAAACTTAGATTGAGTGTATTTTGTTTCAGGAAGATTAAATATCTTTTTAAATTATCGAGTTTAAAAACTTACGGGCAAGGACAGCTGTCCAGCAGATCTCTTATTTTGTCGAGAAGTTCGACCACTTCAACTCTACAGTTGCAGATGCATTGACTGAAACATTTAATTTAAAAAAAAAAAAATGAGTTATAGTGATCAAGGGTAAATTGGAACACTAATTGCAATTAACTGCTGTACTAATTATAAATAACTAACCTCGCCATAGTTTTTAAAAGTAAAAATCCAATACAAATAATGAACCTCAGCTGATATGAAGGACCTTAGAAAGGGGACAGAATTAATGCTTTTCAATGATTTTATAATCCAATTCCAAAGAAAAAAATCTCATGCCTGGAAATGATTGGTTCAAAGTGTATAATAGATGGGATGTATGAAGAGGTGGGGGGGGGGGGGAATAAAACATAAACATTGGATAAGAAGGTCCAACCCAAGATATTTTTTACGGGTGAATGCAGAAAGCTATAAACTTAAACATTACAACGAAGTAATGTTTGGTGTTAAACCCCCCCCCCCCTTCCCCTTCCATAAATATTTCACCACATGATAATAAGTTAGTGCGTTCTGTTTTTTACGCAGAGGGTTGGATTGTAAGATTTTCATTAGAATAAGGGGGTCACAATACCCTCTCCTATATAATGAGAGCAAATAATTAATTTGCAGCCAAATAGATTATGTCATGAACGGGTAGAGAACAATACTGCATTGTTTCAAACATTAGTAATAGGGGTATCAGAATAAACTCCTAGGTCAACAAAAACGAATCACCTATTGTATACACTGTCGAAAGACAAATATCATAGTCGAATAAAATTGATATAAATAAATCGTAGGAACTTTTTCTCTTCTCTTTCCCGCAAAAAGGTTACCAAGTGGAACAGTTGGAGTTATTCACATTTTCTTTTCATAATGATTGTGATAGTTATTTTACATGTATTTCTCGGGATATGTTTGTCTCAGCACACTCCACCCTGTGACTGTCAAAACGATTTGGGAATTGCCTACTGTCGCCATGTACGGGCATATCCAGAATTTGTATCAACTGCCCAGGTGGAATGTGCGATAATTGAAATAATTTTGAAAGCAAACACATCGCTTGACCAAGTAATGATCCACGGGGAATGTAGAAACATGTCGGTATACAAGCGATTGTGCATGTATGCAATTAAGCAAATAGTATTGCGGTCTACCAGAGAGAGTTTCCTTACTTAAACAAAACTGAAGTGTGATTGGTGAAGCAAAATTACTGTACTCGAGTGTTAATTTATCTGGTAAGGTGATATTTTCGATTTATTGTTTAAGTAATTTAATTTGAAGACCTACTTCGGAAACAGTCATTGTATTTCAGAGTTGAATTCTATAAAAATTTGCGTAAAATAAATTCTAAAAATTCAAGAAATTGGATTTCAAAAGTTTTGTTACTATTCGATCAGAATAAAACTTTTTTGGTCACATGACCTCTTCTTTTTCTCTCAAATCTGCGAACCTTCCTCTCTGTGCAATCACCCGTGTGACGTGTGACACCGTTATCAGTCATTCCCTCATGGCGTGTTCACTGATGAACGGGCGTGTGTTGTGTAAAGGTACACACATTTTGTTAAATCTCACAGATCATTGTAAAATTCTGTCTTTTATGTCAAATGTTTAAACGCTTTTTTTGAATATCAAATCTTTGATGCAAATGAAGTGGAAAATTAAACTTTATCTGTAGATTTGACCACGACGATGAAACCGGGGCTGTTGGAAATCACCAGCGAGAAGCGTGAGTAATCTCTTCTTTTTGTCATTGTATCTTCTTTTTAATTAATACCGTTAATTGGGCGATTTTGTTTTAGATTTCTGTTAAAGTTTCGTGGGAAAAACTAACATTGCATTACAGTTTTGTTTTTTCCCACGCGTTCGATCGTTTCGATCGAGCGCGCACACGAACAGGGTAAAAATGAAATATCTTTATTTTAGAGATTGAAAAAGTTAAGAAATGAAAACAATTATGGACAACTTTTTATTGTTGATGTTGTGTATACACTCCTCTGTTCGTTTGAGTGGAATTGAATATTATCGAGCATGTGCGGATCTGTAAGGGAGTGAGGTGGGTCCCGACCAACCCCCCCCCCCCCCCCCTTCTATTTGAAAAATGAAAAATAATTAAATTTATATGGTAAAATTATTGCAAATATGCCTCGGACCCCCCCCCCCCCCCCCGGGCAAACAATTATCCTTTGGAACCCCTACACCCCCCCCCCCCCCTTTGGAAAAAAAATTCTAGATACGCACATGTCAGAATCCATTTTTTATTTTGCAAATTAAAATGTGATTTTCCCCCCTTAAATTTAGATTTTACACTCGGAAGGGATTCGTCCAGGACATACAATAACTTATCGACGACTGACGTAACCGAACAGCATGTTGACAGAAGCACACTTATTAATGAATCTTATGCACTTAATAGTACACCAATCCCGCATGAAACTACTTCGTCCGAAAATGAATCCCTGGCATTGTTTCCTATACTTACTCCCAATGATTTCACAGCCACTATGCATGACAGTACTCCGCTTACGCAATCAGTAAAACAGACAACCCCCCTTATTAAACACTCCACAAATATTTCTCCTGTCATGACAACAAATGCCTCTTTACCATCTGCAGCTACTTCCTCTTTGCATTATTTTACTGTCACCTCAAATTTGACGGACTTGACGACTGCTGACATACAAACTCGCATCACCACTATCGGAACGAAAAACACTGAGTCTCTCGGTACGAATCACGACCAACTGCTTTACATTTTATTTTGTGTACCTCTTGTAATATTGGCATGTTTTATTATATATATCATTATAAGAAATTTTAATCGTAGGCGAAAACACATACATGTAACTCAGCACGCCAGTGATCGTGAAAATGATGATACCGATGAAGTAATGATGTTTGAAATGAAACACAAATAAAAAATTATTTCAAAAAATATAACTACATGCATGTTGTAGTTGTTTTTTGTTTGTTTGTTTGTTTGTTGTTGTTGTTATTTTGTTTTGTTTGTTGTTGTTGTTGTTTTTTTTTTTGTTTTTTTTTGCATGAGCTGTGCATGGAAATTAGGCAAGTAAGTAATTTTATTGCTAAAAACCTTTTACAAGTTAAAATCATTTTTATTTTATGAAGTATGACGTTTGATGAAAATTTAAAAATCAGACATGAATAATTATACATTTTCATCGAAATAAACTAATATTTTTTAATGTAATTTTTAATGGGGGTCATTGATATGACTTAAAATGATTTACATTGTTATCACAGTGAAGTAATGTATTTTTTACAATTTTTTAGTGAACGAAGCCTTTAGTATCGCCATTCCGGCCATAATCATGGCCGGTTTGATCGGCCTGGGCATTTTGCTGCGGTATCTCCTCAGGAGATACCACAACTACATTTTGCGGAGGGGGAGGCGGGACACCATTACGGCGGCGCCACGTGAAGACCATTCATACCGCCGGACCCTGGCCGCTGCGCAGGAAGTGGAAGCAGCCACACTGGCCACCATAAAGAAGGAGCCGGTGACACCCCATTCCTGCCATTGCACCCTGGCCGCGGCACAGGAACTCCGCCACGCCATCAAAAAGGAACCGGTATCCCCCGCTCCTGTCGCCGGACTCTGTCCATGCCGGTGATCTCTCCTAGGAAGGACCCCTACCTCAGGGACGAGCTGATTGCCTTGTAATGCATCTGATTAAAACCCGATAACAAAACTTTTAAACTTGCTTGGTGTTTTTTTATCCCACTGTTTTCCTATATGATGAGACGAAAGAAATATCTGCATTTTTATTTGCTGATTTCTTTCTTTCTTTTTGGTAACTATATTATAATTTTAGAAATTAAAAAAAAAATGTTTATATTTCTTAACGTCTCAAAAACTGCATGAAAGTTTCAAGCAAAAAAAAAAAGATGCCTGAGGCAATTTGATCAGCTGAAAAATGAAACGATGGTATACAAGTTTGTCTAAAGAAACTGGTCCAAGTAATCAAAGAGGAAACATTTAAAACCATTTAGTATCGGTATTTATCTCATGTTTGTCAATCATCTGAACGACGGAAAGGACGGTCTAGTGAGTAGAATTAAAAAGAAAACAGATCATTATATTAAAAAATTCAAGATATAAAAGCATGGTCAATATTTAAACGATTTTGCAAAGACACGTTTCTGATAATTAGCTTAACAATGACAGAGTCAAGGGGTAAATCGATATTTTTGAATGGAATGAATCACTGAATACGCCCACTTAATTTTTAAAAACAAATCCTGTTAATATTTGAACAAGATGTTTCAGTGTGGATTTTGCAATTTGATATTCGATTCGTACGACAGTATGACAAACCATGAGAAAGTACACGAAAAGAATGTGAGGTATGTTGATCTATTTTTCGTTTGTGTTCAAGTTAACCGGTTTCTTTACAATACAAGAAGGATAACTCTATAAACTCTCTCTCTCTCTCTCTCTCTCTCTCTCTCTCATATTTACGAGAGATAATGGCCAAAATAACTTTTTTTAGTTGAAAAATTCGAAAAATTTAAGTACTCATACTCTCAGGTAAAAAAAATCGCATCCAAATAAGTAGTTATCTGTAGGTTATTACACTAAGGATATTTCAGATTTTGATCAATTCATTCAAATATCGAATAGTGAATTACAATAAAAGTTAATTCTCTCTCTCTTATATATACAAGAGGTAATGAATATAACTTTTTTATTTAAAAAAAAACAACCAATGTACCCTTAAATTAAAAAAAAATGACAACAAATCAGTAGTTGTCTGTAGGATATTGCGTTTTCAAGGATATTTATTAATATTTTGGCAATTCATTCAAATATCGAATAGTGAATTACAGTAAAAATTCTCAAAGATTTTTAATGATTAATTAATTAGTCTAAATCTATAGCGGTTTATTTTATTGTTTAATATTTCATTTTTTTTTCGTTTAGTTCAATAGTTCGCGAACAGAATTTATATCAACAAATTGAGGATATGAGTTGGAGCGAATTACTGGCAAGTAATGAAAATTCAGTTCCGAGAGGTACAAGCCCTGTGAGTCAAGGAGACAGCGATTCAACGATTGAATTTGATGACATAGCAGATTCTTCGTTTCATGGAGATCGTTCTCTACTGATGGACGACAGTGCGAGCAAATCGATGGATTTTTCCGACATTGCCGATTCCAGTTTTCGTGAAATAGAAAATCTATCATTGGATGACGATTTACGCCTCGCCGATGACCTCATTAAAAATCAAGTTGGTGCGGGTCAAGATGACTATAACATAAAGTTAGTCAACCCTCAAAGACATGAAGGCCGTCGACGTCAATTACCAGCTAACGTTCAACAACAAGTTTTTTCGCGAAAAAAAGAAACTAAACGAAGTCAAAGAAATTGTTTGTGATGCATTTGAAAAAATGATCGAACACATCAAGAAAAACCTCCGTCCCGGCGACATCATGAGGGCTGCCATTCACAACGAAAAACTAGACCTGCCTATCTATGTTCCATGCCGTCCGATGGAGGAGATGAACGCCGAAGCCATGGTGGAGAGTCTAGTAAATGTTCTTAACAGTAACATTCCGTTTGACTCCACCTGTCGTATTGATATAGGAGCTATCAAGTATCCGCGCGGTGGTAAAGGTTCAAAAATGACCAACATCGTGTGTGGTGATAAAAAATACCGATAATCTATGTCTGTTAAGAGCTGCTCTTGTGGCTTTTTGCAGTGCTTGTAGAACGAGCAACTACGAATACAGGAGATTGAAAAATTTGCATTCTACTCTCACTCCAGCCGAAATTCTCATTCAGTTTGAGAAATGCCCACAGTGGTACTATAGACAAGGTCGGGAAAAATTCTACGAGTGGTATCGGGAAAAAATTAAAAGCGGAGAAGTGTTTGATTTTCATAGCGAAATGGTGAGATACTGTCGAAGCGACGTTGATATACTGCGGCGAGCCTGTATAAAATTTAAACACCTTCAACACGAAGCGACTAGCAGAGACGGAGGTCGCGCTGTTGACGCATTCGACTCCTGTACCATAGCTTCACTTTGCATGGAAGTTTACAAGCAAACATTCCTCAAAGAGCATGCAGTGGCAATTAATCATCAAGGAAAACGACAAAGAGATCCGGATAGATGCTAAAAAATAAACGGAAAAGATCTGTCCACTATCAGAACGTTTGGATAGACTGGAGCGAATTTAAGAAAAAGTATATAGAAATCATCAAACAAATTTGAAGTCCCCCATTGGTCGTCCGCCGCCGAACGGATATCAGGTTCACGTACCATTCAGCAGAAAATCCATAGCATGGCTCGAATTGTTAATCCAGCGAGCCCGCACACACGGCCAACGCCTAGATATTTGCCATGCATTAAACGGAAGAGGGGAGTACCGAGTACCGGGAACTCGGTATCGACTAGATGGTTACGTAGCACCTACCGCCGAAATTCCCGCCGGAATTGTTTATGAATTTCACGGTTGTCGATTTCACGGCTGTCCCGTCTGCTTCAAAAACGGAGATGATATTTTACTTCCAAACTCCGAGTATACTGCATCCGAGTTGCTTGCACGGACCCGTAATAAAGAAAGAAAGTTAAAGAATCTGGGAATGAAACTTGTCGTCATCTGGGAACACAATATGACAACATGATTAAGGAGGACCCTGACGCAAAAGCCTTAGTCGAAAACCTGGATTTGACTGATCGTATAGACCCCCGCGATAGTCTTATGGGTGGGCGTACAAACGGTTGTGTGTTATACAAAAGAGCACCACGAGGAACAAAAATCAAATATGTCGATTTTACATCGCTGTATCCTTTCGTTAACAAGACGGCTCGATATCCGATCGGGCATCCCGAAATCATTACGCGTGAGATTGACGATATCTCAAAGTATTTCGGACTGGCAAAAGTAAAAGTTCTACCACCTCGAGGACTTTTTCACCCAGTGCTCGGTTACCGCTCGCAGGGAAGGTTAACGTTTCCGCTATGTCGATCGTGTGTGGAGCGCCAACAGAAAGAACCTTGCGCTTGTTCGGACGCGGACAGAGCATTGTCGGGTACGTTCTGTACACCCGAACTGTAACCAAGACGGGTGGACTATTTGCACATTATATCAATATGTTTTTGAAAATTAAACAAGAGGCCAGTGGACAACCCGACTGGATCAAGACGGAGGATGACCTCACTCAATATATCGAGATGTACGAGCAGAGAGAAGGTATTCGTCTAGACCCCGACAATATTGAGCACAATCCGGGGCTACGTAGCCTGGCAAAGCTTCTATTGAATATTTTCTGGGGGTAAATTTGGACAGAGAATGAATCTCTGCAAAACGCAGATTCTTCACGACAGCCAAGCTATCGTTTTGTTTGAGCAGATGGCCAATCCAACTATAGAAATTCAAGATTCCATACACCGAGTATCCAGACACGGCGGAAGGATTCATCAACCCATTTATTTTCGAGCAGTCTTGAACAACAGAGACCATAAAGACATTTAATGTTTGGCCTGTGTGTGATATAACATTAAAAAAAAAATTAGAATAGTTTACTTTACACGAAGTGGATGGTACAAAAGGACTTGTTGTTTAAGGTTCAATGCGTTTCAACAAACTTTTTGAGTTTTTCCACCAATCTGAGGAGCTTATTTTCCAACGATGATTCGTGACGTAAAACCTCAGATATATGTAAAACAAATTAACATTTTCGTCAGTCTAACTCTTACACTCAAAGAAAAAAGAATTATGGCTGTGCGTCTTTTCAAACCTTCGCAAAACGGACGTTATGTTAAGGTCTCCTAATAGCAAAAAGAACCTAGAATTGATCATAGACAATACGAACTCTGTAATGGACTGGAAAAACCAACGAAAAAATGTATTAGTCTGATAATAATTCAGTTAAAAACCTTGATGTCCGCCATGGACTCCATTCAAGAAACAATCCTCAAGAACGAAGCACAAAGTTGGCATCTTGGATACAACGTTTACGTCCATGTGAAAGAAAACAACTCTTGCGTGGATATACGACAGTACTGGAAACCCAACAATTGGGAATGCTACAATGCAGCATTTGCAACGATTTCGCAAAGTGGTAAAAAAAGACAGTGATGAAAAAACTCTATTGAAAAAAAATTGTTTGTAAATTTACAACACTTTTTTCTCCAAGCTTTGTCATTAATCATGTTCAACTTTATTTTCTCTGTGTCATTTGAATTTCATGTAGAAACTACATATGTATATGTATAATTTAATGCATTTTTATATCAGAATAAATTGATAGAAAATTACACGTTTTTACTTCGTTTTTAAAGCCTGAAAAACATCAAAATCAAAAATAAAAAGTCATGAATAGGTTCACATCAAACATACAAATGCGTTTTCGTAAAAAAAAAAGCCCCGATTAAATCAGTTTTTAAACTATTTCGTCTATATGGTTGTGTCCTTACTTTAACTAACAATTTGTTTTTACATTTTTATTTAAAAGGACGGGTGTCATTTATCTCGTTATAAATATATACGGTGATAAGATAAAACTGACTTACTTTTGTCCCCCGCCGAAACGCAGAGCGGGGACATAGAAATGCTGGGCGTCCGTCCGTGTGTTCGTGCGTCCGTGTTTCCATCCGTCACACTTTTTTGTAAGCGCTCTCATGGCTACAAATTTAGACGGATTTTCATTAAATTTATACCAAATGTTTATAACACTATTACCTTGGTCAAGTTCGAAAATCAGTATTGGTCAATACTTTGAACACAATAATGACTCCGTTTTATAAAAATAATTGACCTTGTAAGCGCTCTCATGCCTACAAATCTTGACGGATATTCATTGAATTTATACCAAATGTTTATACCACTATTACCTTGGTCAAGTTCGAACATCAGCATTGGTTGATACTTTTTGTTGGAGTTATCGGACTTTGATCATTGTAATGACTCCTTTTTATCCAAAAATTTACCTTGTAAGCGCTCTCATGCCTACAAATTTTGACGGATTTTCATTAAATTTATACCAAATGTTTATACCACTAAAACTTTGGTCAAGTTCAAAAATCAGCATTGGTCGATACATTCTGTTGGAGTTATGGGACGTTGACCTCAATAATGTCTCTGTTTTATACAAAAATTGACCTTGTAAGCGCTCTCATGCCTACAAATTTTGACGGATTTTCATTAAATTTATACCAAATGTTTATACCACTAATACCTTGGTCAAGTTCCTAAATCAGCTTTGGTCGATACTAGTATACTGCTTGACCGGCGGGGGACCCAGGAATTCTTTTCTTGTTCCATTTAAAAAGTCTCTCAATCTAGTTCATTTTAAAAGAACGTTTGTTTTTTTAAAACAATCATTTATACTGGTACACTTAAGAAACATTAAAATGTATTTTTCCCTCGACGTTTAGCTATCTTCATTTTAAAACGATTTTTACTAAACTCAGGTATTCATTCTACCCAGTGTCTAACAATAGGGTCGATCTCTTACTCTACCCTTTTATCAAACACGTGTTCAACCAAGTCTTCTTCCCCTAACTCTTTTTAAAGGTCCCTGACGCATTCCTCCATACAATACCCAATTGTGTTTTGGGAGTTCCTGTCTCTTGGTCGGGTTATTGTCAGTCTGAAAATAATCATTAGTCTTGATTTGTTGCTACGCTGTTTCTTGGTCGGGTAATCCTCAGTCTTAAATAATCATTAGTCTTGATTTGTTGCTACGCTCAGGTCTCATGTCGGGCACCTGTCCCCAAATGTAGGTCACCCCCCCCCCCCCCCCCCCCAATTGTTCTCCTTTTTGTTCTCTCAGAAAAATAGGCTCCTATTGTTTTCAGGATATATACGGACGTATATACCACTATTGTTTTGTAGTATTAGTAACGACTTTTTACAACAATTTATATTTCTGATCACAGGACTGCGTTAATGAGGGGAAAAATTATTGATGTACAATTTAATCTTAATAGGTAATGTGATCTTTTAACAATGTGTTTTTTTCTCTATATCATACATATTAATTTTCTTAACGAGAAGATTGGTAATCCTTTCTAGGAGGGTTTAACATCTGTAATTTTACGACTTCCGGACGGATTGCTGCACTACATTCATGCGAGGATCTAGAAAAGGGTGAGTCACGTTTCCCCCGCCATTTTTTTTTTAAATTATCTAATTGATCTTAAAGTTTCGTGAAATTCGTTGAGTAGTTTCCGAGATCTCGCGTGCACAAAATTTGTAAGAAAAAAAATAATATAGAACAATATAGGGAGAAAGAAACAAAGTAATAAAAATAAGGTCTTCCGTTTGAAATGGAAGATCTTAATAATTCATATCTATTGTTGAATTATAACTTTAAATGTATCATCAAATCAACTGCTGAAGCTAATGTTGTTGGGGTTTTTTGGGTGTTTTTTTTTACAAGAGGATCAACACAAGTTTTTTTTTCACAAATCACCAATATGTACAAGGTACATTTATTTGTAAAATTGTATCCGAGACCCCGTAAAGTTTTTATGAACAAGAGAACAAACTCTTGAAAATACAAAATTTGGCAAAAAGAATAAATGCACAATCCGGACAAGTTGCTTTTGCAGATTTTTAACAGCAGTTTTAAATTATCAGGAGCTTGATGACCAGGGTTGAAAAAGACTGTGGCCAAATGAAGATCATCATAAACAACAAAAAGCTGTTTGAAAATGAACTTCTGAAAATTGTGAACAAATTCTTTGGAATTTCTTTGGAAGAAAAATGATTAAGGGAATTATGTGATAGGAAATGTGATTAAATTACTTATTCATTTCACTTTTATCTTCTGACTGTAAACAGAATATAAAAAGGATCAAAGCTTTTTATAGCAGAGAAAGAGTATCAAAAGTGTGTTTTATAGCATCACATTTCAACTGTTCCTATGTGAACTTGGATGTCTCTGGTATTAGATATTTATGGTATCACCATTCAACTGATGCTATGTGAACTCTTAAAGGTTTTTTTTTTTAATAATGCCATCCTCATTGTTGCTTACAAACTAGAGTGTCCCCGATGTTTAATTTTGATGCTATTATCTTGTAACTATTGTCCGCATTGATTGTAGATTAAGCCCCTTTCACAATTGGCGCACGAGCACTTTATAACACTTTGCGACCGGATTTTGTTAGATTCGCCCGAGCTCTCTCATACGTTGCACGAGCTCTCGCATACGTTGCACGAGCTCTCGCATTCGTTGCATGCGTTTTAGTGCTCGAATAAAGTCTCCTCAAAATAGTGGACATGCACACTATTCAGAAGCGACCAAATGCGATTCAAATCATCGCAGTGCAACGCACGAATATTCGTACGAACGTTTTACAACGTTTTGTGTACTCGCAAGAGTGATGCACGATTTTCAAAGGTCGAAAGATGAATCGCAGTTGTTAATGTGTGTATTGTGCGACCATCAGACTGTTCCTCAGCATGTCTCGTGTTATCTTGCAACGTTTTACTTTGCTTTGCCACTAATATATATACCCTGTATTAGCATCTCTGTTTCAGACCACAATTCAACAATATACATTTATTGCATGATGGTGAGGGAAATATGAAGATTTATTTCTCCAAGGAAAATCATATTTCCCCTGGGCATCGCCCGCAGGAAATTAGTTTTTCTGGAGGAATAAATCTTCATATTATCTGAACATTAATGCAATAAACGAA
>NW_026441691.1:0-14388 GCF_025612915.1 Magallana angulata
AAATGATTATATCATTTATTCTTAAACAGGGGGGAGTGAAGCAGGAATGGGTTCAATTCACGTTATGTATTCCCTATTTGCCCCTACTTTTGTTTATAATAATAGTTGAAAGTTTCTAGTTAATATACTTACTTCTGTGGTTACTATAAATAGGTTTGTTTTGACATATAGATCGATAATAATCCTTCACACGTGTTCGATCATCATAGGAAATGTCCAGTTTTGTTAATTTTCGATTGGTTAATATACCGGAAGTAACCTTTTTCGGGTGGTGCTAAATACAGTCAAAGGTCATATACCTACAGTCTATTCACTAGATATAACGTTATATTTTTCTATTGTCGTGATTTGCTATATAAAGCCCCGAAATTCGTAGTTTCTTGGGGACTTGTTAAGCATTGATTTGCTGTAAGCTTCTCACTTCTTAGATATTTAACAGGTTGCACCCGTTAGGAGAATAATTTGATCATTTTGTCGTCGTCATTTGCTCCTGTTGAATTATTTTTGGCCCTTAAACTAAAAGATAGGTGTTAAGTTCTTATTAAAAGGGATTTTTGTATTAAACCTAAGCCTTTCTCCGGCTAGGTGGGCTAGCGTTCCCGTACGCTACACTGCACGAAAAATCGCCTTTTGTTTATCCAAAAGATAACCAAATGGCTAACTTTTGTTTACCTTTTTACACCTTTTAAATATCTTTTATATTTTGTGGAAAGGTATAAAAGTTAATATTTTGTTCAACTTTTGAGCATAAAAAAGATATCCAAAAGGCCCACTTTTATAAATCTTTTAAAAATAGAAATGCTATCTTTTATTACCTTTTAACTCAAGAAAAACAATCTTTCAACACCTTTTCAACTAATGCAGTTTGGACTTTTATCATCTTTCTTATTTTGAAAGATTTACTTCTGTCAACTTTTAAAACCTTTTGTTATCTAATATGCATTGCCTATACTCCCAATCTGCCTTGTGATATATTACAAAATATCACCTTTAACAATCTTTAATTCATCTTTTATACCTTTTTATGTCTATTGATTACCTTTCTATTTAAAAAAAGGTCGTCTTTTGTTACCTTTTTTTTTTTATCTTTTATCCTTTTATATAATCTTATGTTTGACAGCAGTTTGTCATCGTGAATCTTGTTCTTGGAGTATTTTCTACCCTTTTCTGCCTTTCGACCAGTGAAAATATTACCTTCAGTCAGTTTTGGTTCACAATTTACATTAAGTTTTAAATTCCTTTCTCATAATGACAAACTATATTAGTCAATTAATGTAATGCTAAATACAATTTTAAAATGAATATATTAATAAAAAAAATATCAATTGATTAAACAACAAATTTATTCTTTAAAAAAAAAACCAATTATATCATAATAACATTTATAATGACTAGAGATTAGATTGCATGTTTACATCTAGGTTTCAAATGGCAAGAATACACAACATGAATAATTTTAATACAAATATGGTAATCAATGTAAGCATATTGATGAAACTTGTTAAAAGAAATCATTGAAGAGGTGATCAACATTACAGGTGGTCTTTATAACAATCTTGAAACTTACAAAATCTATATATACCAGTACATGTTCTTCTCTAATCACAGTACATACTAGTTGAATTTTTCTATGATTGCTTACAGCTAAAACCAAACAAATTAATTTTACAAATTAGGTTAAATAAATGATTCAGAAATTTGTTAAGAGGCAAAAAAAGAAGCTAAAATGACCCCCTAGTTTCATAAATCGAATATTCAATTTTGACAAAAATATACTATCGATACCATTTGGTAGAAACTGTTTGCTAATATTAATAATACAGCAACTTGAGTGAATAAAAAAACCTTCAACACTACATACAGTTATATATAATACAGATACATGTACTAGAGTCAATAAAAATCCTTCGAATTCATCACTACATATATATATATATATAGTTATATACATATGTATATGTAAACTTATACAATTAATTTTTCTTTCAATGAACATGCATATTGTCTTCTTACAACTTTTGGAAAATTGTCATTGAAAAAAAAAATGAAAATGTTTTTATGCATGCATGTACAATGTATTTTATAAAAAAAATTAGCAAATAAAATAAATCTATATACATTCATGTATCTGTACATACCAGATACATGTAAATAGAACAGTTAAAGATAATGTGTGATCTTAAATTGAGTTTTTCATTTCATACAATTTAATGCACATGTATATTTCCACATACATGTATAATTTTAAAAAATATTTAATTGCATGATTTTCAAGTTGGTATCAAATTACTGAGTGCATAAATCTCATTAAGTCTTAACATCAATGGCATGCAATTCTTTAAAGGTATATACGGTCAAACTTCAGTCATCTCGAACTAGATGGGACTGTTTAAAAACTTCGAGATATCTGAGTATTCGAGATTTTTCAACAAAGAAGCAAACTAAATAAGATATTATACGGCCATTCAACATATTAATATCCTTGACAAAGAGAATGATACAAAAATATTTCATACAAACATATATATATAAGCATTGAATGCTTAAGTAACAGTCCACATAAAATTCAGACAAAGGGTGATACATATAATTGAACTAGCTGAAGACAGAGTTATGCAAAGAATTTGTAATATTTCCACGAGGATAAATAATTAAAATGAATATTTGATATCGTTGAAATTCATTTGATGGTTCAATGAAGTAAAATGAAACTTTTTTTACAAGATTTTGATCATAAAAAATGCCACAATATATACCTTTAAAAAAATGAAACAACTTAATCTTTTTTTACCATCCAAGGACACACCTCTGGACACGTAGGAGTTGGCTTAATATTAATTGCCCCAACACTCCTAGATTGTAGCATCCTCCTACTTTTTACCGAGCAAATCTCCAGAAAAGTTTTATCTAGGTGGGACTTCACCTTGGCAAGTTTATCGCTCTGCCACGAGAGTGGATGGGAGATGAATCCACCATCACACTCCTCATCACTGGAGGTAAACTCCACCTTTAAGATGTTTCTTACTTGGGCCCTTCTCATCTCATTTTCCCACCCCCTACTTGCAAGGTGTTCCAGTGCAGTTTTTCTCCTCTTTGCTTTCTGTAGAGGATTGAAATTAAATGTTTTAATTAATTAAATACAGTACATTGCAGTGATGCAGATCAAGAATGAATAATTGAGGTGGTATGAGACACCTGCTGATATTAATGTGGATAAAAGTACATTATCATCAAAATGCTTTTACCATTTTAGAATTTTTAAAATTTACAGTGTCTGACCAAAAAAAAAATGATTTAAATTATTTTGAAAACATTAAGGTACGTTAAATTTGATTAAAAGTATAAAAGTCATTGCGGAATTCAAACCTCATGACTTACAGATACGTAGCTAATGCTTGAACCCATTGCGTTACACTGTTGGATAACAAATTTGGTAAAGAAAACTTTAAAATAAAATTATACATGTACTTCATTTTATGGTTTATTTCGATTGGAGGTATGTCACAATAGAAAGGTGTCCCATACCACCTTAAGTAAATATGAATATGTTAATGTTACCTCCTTCTTTCTTTCATAAATAACTCTCTTCTGCTTTTGCTCCTGCAATTTATTTTTTGATTTGAGGACTGACTCCTGCCGTTTAGAAATAAAGTATCTCTTTATGCCACCTAAGAAAAAAAAAATAAAAATCAGGTGTGCACATGCAAACCTTGTAATGAATCACCTATCAGATGCATGGAGTTTGCAGATGACATGTACACTTACTTGGGGTGGAGTGTATTTAAATGAGAACTTTACAATTGTGATGATTTTTTTGTATTTGAGAAAGCAGATAATTCTTAAAGGAGTAGCAAATGAAAACAAACAGACTGAGTGAAAACTATCAGGTAGATACTGCGATTAGGATGCATGCTATATTTGTTTGGAAGAAGAAAAACCTATGTCACCATTTTTCTCCAGAAAGTGGGAAAAAATCCTAATTTATCAGCTCTTGATTCAATTATACATTAAAGAAATTACACCAACATGTAAACTATGTGCATGAAAGTGACAGTAAAACTTACAGTGGATGACCCTCTCTTCAACATCAGAGCTCCAGCCCTTAACAAACATCAAAATATGGTTGGTCATTTCGATGTTTTCATCATCTTGCTGTCTGAAATTGTTATTTTATAATAAATATAAACACAATCATTTGACTTTTTAAAAGTTTTAAAACTTATTATGTGATATATCAAAAGTTAGTTATTTATAATTGCTGTGAATTTCTAATGTCTCACTTTAATTTCTTCATAATTTTAACCTATAAAAGCAGCCATTTAACAAATATTAATGGATGTGTTTCTATATAGTTTCTATTCTTACTTCTTTTTGTCAAACATCCAAGTATATCCCCGTTTGAGTCCATCGCTGTAGCCATCCCTAATTGCATTCTGCAACAACAAATGTGATAAATATTATATTATTGCCAGCGATTCGTCCTAGATTTCTAAATACACCATGTGTGTGGGTGTGTGTGTATATATATAAATAGAATAATCGAATAGAAAAATTAAAAAAATAAAATAAAATTAAAATTAAATCATTGCTTTATCGTTTAAAAATTTGCACATGTACTTACTCGTATACTAGGTGGTACGTATACTTTTTCTTCCCGTGTTTCTTCCTTCTCCTGTTCTTTTTTCTCTAACGCCTTGATTCGTTTTAATATTTCATCTTGTTGGAGAAGGATTTTCTCTAACAAACTTGTTGTAGCTATATATAATTAAATAATGATTGAGATTAGATCAAAACTCACAAACATGTTACACAACTGATAATTTTGCACTTCTCATGCTGTTTTTTTCTATTATTTAACTGACCAATAGGGGGACATTCAAGGGGCAACAAGATGTAAAACTATGTCAATAAACGTTCAGCACAATCTTTGATTTGTTTTAAAATTTAAAGAGACTGAAAGGTACGATGGTCTGAGTGTTTCTAAAAAAATGCCAATACAATTACACAATTAATAATCATCATGTAAAAATGTAACGTTCCATTTACAACTTACATTAATTAATCGATTATAAAAAATACATCAAGTGTCCAACTAATAAACGTCGGTTATTGTGTTACTTACATTTATTTGGCTCACAGACAGGTGTTTGATTCACTTTGACCCTTTTACTTGATTGCAGCTGGTGACCAGTCGGTGTAGAAGAAGTACTACTTGCTCTCGAACTGTCATTTCCCTGTAATCAAAACATTAAAAGTGAAAGTAGAAATAGATTTTTCGGAACCTCTCTAGTATTTGTAATAAAGCCATTTCGTATTGTTAATTTTTGTATAAACAAAAGGTAAAGAAAAGGTGAAAGTACAAATAAGTCCTCTAAATTAAAAAAATTGTAGTGATCAGCATAATTTTGCTACTGTATGTGTATATTTGTAACGTTTCCACATAAATACGAAACTAATGTTAATATTGTTTACTTCCTTCTCTACAATGTAAACAATATATGAGCCTATTGTACGCGGGGAAGCTATGCGAAGATCATCTATCTTATAAGTTTATTATCTTTAAATTGCTTTTTTTGATAATCAAAATAAAGCGATAAGGTACAAAAGTGTGCTATATCTGCATTCGTTCAAAAATTTATGAGGATAAGAACAACCCTACCTGTGTCTGAGAATTTTCTGCATCACTTTCCTCTGCTCCCGATGAATCCAACATGGTGGGCAGAATTCGGCGTCGTTTTGGGGTCTTTCCAATTTGGCATGGAGTACTACAAGTCCCGTTTCTCTGTTTTGGTGAGGAACCAGTGCAGGAACCTACTTCACCTTCGTCATCACTAAAGATTCTATCACTTTGCGAATCGAGAGGAGAGCTCATTTTTTCTAGGTTTAGTGACAGCGACAACTTTTTTTGAGAGGGACAAATTCCGCGCTAAAGGGGATGCGCGGCAAAAGGGGATGCGCGGGAATCCCAATTAGTCACAGGAACCCCCTGCAGAACCCCGTGATTGGTACATGTGCTTGGAAGCCCAAGAGCTAGCATCAACATAGTGCAGGACAATTTCCGAGGATTTATTGGTATGTAGTCTAGGATGTCTTTTTAAGCTCACTGTTTTTTGGTAAATGCTTGATTCAAAGGTGAAAAAGATATGAAATATGTTTGAATTACATTGATTAAAGGGGTAAAACAAACTAAAATTAAAGACAGTCAGGTTAGAGCATCACACTGTCCATAATTGCATGTCATGCATTATTTGTCACAGTAAAAATTATATATAAGTCATTTAGGATATAACATAAGTTGAATATGAAATTGCCTTTTGAATGGTTGTGTCATTATTGGAGGTCACAGGTAAAAATTTGCTTCTAGCCTGACATTGTGTCATTTGTGTGTACACACAAATTATTTTTCAAGGCATTTAATTGATAAAATTTTAAATCAAAGATAAAGATAAATATCATGAAGCATTTCTCTGAGCATAGGATTTTGTTATCATGAATTTGATGTATAAACTAATTACATGTATCTTTTGTTGTTTGTTTTATAAAGGTATATGTTAATGTACATCAGTAAGTAAGATAAAAAAAACCCAGCCAATTTGTCTTCTAAGGGAAATTGAGTCTGACATCACCCCGATTATTTCGTGCAGTCCATGGTTGCAGAAGCTTTAGACCAATCAGATATGGGTTGTGTACAGTAGATTTCAGTCCTGTCAGTTTCTACAGAGCTAAAAATTGCAATCAATTTTGTAAGAAAATATATAGGGAATCATACTTGGTGGTAGTTCCCTTCTACGGAGCTATAAATTACAATCAATTTTGTAAGAAATGTACATTTATAAGGAATGATACTTAGTGGATGTACATGTACCGGTAAATATCACTTAATCCTGCAGAATTTTGTACTTGGGTTTTGCAGATAAAAAAAAATGAGAGTCCTATGAATTATTGTGAATGGAAAGCAATGTGTATATATATATTATACATGTAAACAGTATAATTATATCAACTGATGTATATTAATTTCTTTGTAAAACATTTTTATTTCAAAGGAAAAGATGGGTAAACATAGTTTAGAAAGCAAAAGGAAATTTAGAAAAAGGAAAAGGAAAGAAAACAGACAAAAGAAGAAACTGCATAAGAAAGCAAGTATAGAAAAAAACCACATTTGCCTCTGCAATGCTTCATCCTGTCCAGACAAAACATCAATTTCTTGGTTGTCTTCATCATCATCATCATCAACACAACAATCATCACCATCAACACCATCATCATCATCATCAGTGAAACCAAAAGATAATCAAAATTTTATAACATTCACCTCAGATCCATTGTATGTGCGTTTTATGGAATATTCAGTGTTGAAAAAACGAGTTGCAGCTATTGAACAAAGAGAGAATTCTATGAAAATGTAATAATACACCCTCTTCAGGTATGAAAATACTTTAACTTAATTTAATGATTATTACTGAATATTACATCATATTTATACCCCTGTTCCAAACTGTAACCATGCTGTGAAGTTATTAAGGCTGATGCATGTCAATCACGATATCATGTGCAAATGAAAACCAGTAATATGTACATGTATAAAACTGAGTTTTTCTTTAACATGCAGTAAGTCATGTATTTGTTGAATTATTTTCCTCAAAATAGCAAATCGTCAACAAAAATATCCCAATTCAAATAGTACAGGTTCTAGTATAGTGGTAGAAAAAATTACTAAGCTAAAAATTGGAGATCCTCATGCTTGTTTGCCGTGGAGAGGTGTTTTCATTTGAAATTATCCTATAGCCAGGCAGATATGGAGAGGTGACCCTCAAATTTCTAATTATCTACATTAAACAGTGTTATTAAAAAAATTCAGTTCATTTAAGTAAACATTGGAGATCCTCATGCCTCTTTGCCGTGGAGAGGTGTTTTCATTTGAAATTATCCTATAGCCAGGCAGATATGGAGAGGTGACCCTCAAATTTCTAATTATCTACATTAAACAGTGTTATTAAAAAAATTCAGTTCATTTAAGTAAACATTGGAGATCCTCATGCCTCTTTGCCGTGGAGAGGTATAGCCAGGCAGATATGGAGAGGTGACCCACCATATAAACACATTTTTATTCATATTTTTTTAGTTAAATGTGTTTCTTCTTGAACCCCAAGGACATTTTGTAATTTAACAAATTATGAAAAGAACTAGGCATTAACTTGCTTTATATGCTTTATATTTTATAAAGAAGCAAGTAACGCAACTAAAAATGTAAAGATCATTAGGTGTTGACTCTATACAATGTATAAACGTATATCTCTTTCATTAGCAATTATCATTTTAAATATAAGTATTTACAAGAACTATATATAATTATGTTTTCATAATATTCAGTAAATAAAAAATGAATTTGCCACAATATCTCTTTACTTCATACAGAGCATGTTACAGAATATATAAAAAAAAATTTTAATGTTTACAGATTTCAAAGGGTAGTCGCTAATGGAGATGAAAAAACAGTCAAGTAATTTCAGCAATTTGGTGATCAGGAGCTTTTTCCATTTGTGTGTTGTGAACATCAGTTTAAATATGTATGTGAATGTTATGGATTTGTCTTTGATATTTTTGGGAATTTTTTAATACAAGACATCTTTATTTTTTGTGCAAAATTAATTTGTTTTCTTGCTTGCCTGTATATGTGTTACAATATGGCATCTGCAGCAAAGCGACCACGAAAGTTTTGTACAGCATGTAAATTAGAGTTTTCCGACCGACATTTTCGGCGACATATGGAAAACTGTGGCAATGATAAGATCAATCTTTCTTCTTCCAATGTATGTACAAGTTCTGATAGCAATACAGATGATGATGATGCTCATCAAGAATCTCCCCTTTTCTCAGATGAGGAAGAAGTTGTGTATAAAAACTATGACTCCAAAAAAAAATATATTGAACACAAAACTTTTTGTAATATTAAATTGTTTTAAAAATACTTCAAAGAAAGAGCTGTAGAAGAGAGGGAAATTGTAGCAGTGTTTTTCTGTGATGATAAAGCAAAAATCCCTGTTGGTGAGCCTGATGCACCAATTTCAACAGGAGTAAGAGGAAAGAAAACACTTGCACCAGTGAGTACAACACTGGCAGCCAAAGACCATGATATGCATAAGTCATCCTTAACAACATCAGTTATTCTGCAGTGTGATGTTCCAAATGCTGTTAATCAGTCATTTGTTCGTGGTACAGTGACCAACATTGTCAATGATTCTGTTTTTGAAATGTCCAGTCCTTTTCGGCATGCAGCTGCACTAATTAAGGTGTTTCTGAATAGTCCACAGAAAGATGCCAAAATTCTGATGAAATTTACGGATGGAGGAACAGACCAAAGGAACATACTTGAGTCGGTAGTGTGTGCATCAATTTGCATCTTTTACGAACTTGATCTAGATATGATGATATTGGCTCGCTGTGCTCCTGAACATAGTTGGATGAACCCAGCAGAGAGAATTATGTCAGTTTTGAACATTGCATTACAAAATTGTGCTTTAGAGCGAGGAAAAGGTGATGAAGAAACAGAGAAAACGCTAAAAAAATGTGGGAGTATGGCAAGTATTCGAGCTCTTGCTGAGAAGAATCCAGAAATCAGAGAGAAGTGGAGAGAAAGTATAGAACCTGTTCAGTCAACAATAAGGAATCGGTTTTTGCGTCTGAAGTTGAACGATAAAGCAATGCAGGCTATAGATCCCGTTTCTGATGATGATATTGATATACTGCAACGACATCTTAGAGAACATTTCCCAGAACTGAATTTGCAAAAATTACAGAAGGTGCATACCAAAAAAATACAGTCCTACACGCAGTGGATAGAAAGACATTGTCGCCAAAGACATTATACCTTTCATATAAGAAAGTGTGAAGATGAGGAAAAGAGAATATCCTTGTGTTTGCTGTAAGAAACGAACAAACCAGAGAGATCGACGTACTGTGACAGCTGCACAACGACTAGTTCTCCAGAAGTGGACTGTAGGCGATGTGTCTGAGGATGAGGTGTTGTGTAGTTTGTGTCGGGTGAAGGTACATTCTCATCTTAAGCGGAGGAAAAACGAACAACAAAACTTGGAGCATGAGTTAAGAGACACAGCTCCCTTCTCTCCTCCAGAGAGGAAGCAAATTAATGCTAGGAATGCTGCCATTCACAGTCCTCCATCAGTAACCCTGACAGTGCCCTCCACATCTTCCAGTCATTCCAGCTGCTTCATCTGCAGAAAACCTGGGCCAAAGTTGGTTGTGGTGTCATCAAATGAACGTCACTCTGTTTTTTTACAACAAGGAGTATTGATTCTGCCAGGTTCAAGTTGCTGCACACGTCATCTTCCCAATGGAAGATTCACTGAAGAGGCACTAGAAAAATTTCTTCATTTTCAGAAACATCTACACTTAACAGGACATCTATTGTTGATATGCTTATGTATCTAAGGGAGATTGCTCTGCTAAATGGAGGGAAAAGAATAGACTTTGATGATCCAAATGCATTGAGTGACCAAGAGTATGTCAACCTCACTGGAATAAATAAAGTCTCCTTTGATGATCTGCTATCAGCTGTAGATGGAAAGGTAAAGAACACATCCACTCGCAGTGTTAGAACCAGCCTTGGAATTTTTCTTCTTAAGATGAGATGTGGTCTGTCCAATGAAATGCTGTCAACACTATTAAATGTTTCAAAGTCAAGCATTCGTCGCGCCATCTCGGTAGTGAGGAGAACACTGATGGAGACATTTGTACCAAACAATGTTGGGTTTCAGCACATCTCCAGAGAGGATGTTATAAATAAGCATACCAGGCCATTAGCAGAGTCTCTTTTTGGTGGTACTGGCACCCAAGCCATTCTTGTTTTAGACGGCACATACATTTATATACAAAAAAGTATGAACTTTGCCTTTCAAAGGAAATCATATAGCATGCATAAGGGTCGTCCATTGGTGAAGCCAATGATTGTTGTAACAACTAGTGGCTATTACCTCTCTGTTCTTTGACCATATGTAGCGAAGAACAATGATGCTGCAATCTTGAGCCACATCATGAAGACTAACAAAGAAGATGTGTTGAAGTGGATTGAAGAGAGAGATGTGTTTGTTGTAGACAGAGGCTTCGGGATTCCTTGACATTACTTGAAGACCTTGGATTAATATCTGCCATGCCTGCATTTATGAAGAAAGGTGAAAAGCAAATGTCAACAGCAGATGCAAATACAAGCCGTTTAGTGACCAAGGTAAGGTATGCTATATATACAGCATTATTCTAATTTAAAAAGAAAGAATCAGGAGATAGAGAGAGAGAGAGAGAGAGAAAGAGAGAGTTGCTATATATTAGTATATTCACATAGAGTTGATCTCTTTTATTATTTATGTTACAGATACGCTGGGTGGTAGAATCTGCTAATGCGAGGATAAAGAGGTGGAAGTTTTTTGACCGCGTCCTTCCTTCGTCCCAGGTGCCATTCATTAGTGACTTCATCAAGATTGTGTGTGGAATATCAAACAAGTTCTTTCCACCTTTGTCAACTGGTATGTATATATGCTTTGAAAATGATAAGCATGAATAATGGAACTTCTTTATATTTAAGTCACTAAATTAAGTCACTACAAGTATAATATTGTTAAGTGTACATGATGCTAGTGAAAAAATGTGAGTGTATTACAGTATTTTGTTTATCCCTGAGCATCCGATTTTACTTGGTTTTGGGTATAAACATCTCACCTATCAGTTTATTTTGTTTCATCTTTAATTGTGTGTATCAATTGTAGAGTATGCTATACTCAGTGTCTCTTAGGACCCACGCTGTTAGATCCTTTGGTCTCTTAGTTTTTTGTTACATGTACATGTATATTACATTTCATGAATTATCTTTAGGTTGCACTGAGGAAGACTCTCTTGTAGCAGCTAAGATGCAGTACCTGTCCAGACAAATCAATCAACTAAAGAGGAAGTAGAAGAAAGGAAACTGGATACCCGCTCAGCGATCTGGAAACACCCTGACGAGCTTCAGGATTTTCCTCGTCTTGATGAAGATCAACTTCGAGAGTTGACCTGTGGCACATATCAAGTGAAGCTTGCTAGTAGTTACGCAGAGGAACACTTTGGGATTCCAGATGCAATTGATGAGTCAGATTCAGAGGATGATTCCTCAGAGTGCTTGAATGAACAATAGACTGCCTGTTCTTCATAGATATAAATGTGTACCATACATGTATATACATGCTACCTGCATTGCCAATTGCCTCAATTTTTATTATGATCTATTCAGTTATTGTTATAATAGTCTGCAGTCTATTTTGTTTAAGTAGACTGAATTAATATTAACCTTAATTCATTTAGGGAAGCGGATTTACATGAAATGTAAGTGTGAGTTTAATGTTGGATGCATGCAGAAATAATCTGCCCCAGATGTAAACAACAGTTTTTTTTCAAGTAAATTAGCTAGTGTGGTTTTATGTCAAAGGCGGAAATTGGCCAACCATATGTATAGATATGCTATAAGTTTAATCAATGTCAATTAATTTTTTTTGTGTAATTCATGTACTCAAAATATCTGATGCAGTTACCCAGTACATGTATTTAAATTGGAATTGCACTAATTATGGTATTACTCTTGAAAGTAAACTGTTTAATTACCAAATTAATTTTGTTAACTTTCTGACAGTTTGTTATTGTCATTTTTCATAGAGGTATGATTTTTTCTTTCAATTAACGTTGTGTGTGTTACAGAGAAAAAAAGTGTAGTAGTATAAACTTTCTTTGTAGTTTTTCTCAAAACACGCACATTTCAACTAAATAATTTATTTGTACAGTGATAATTTTCTTGGTACACTGTATCTTGTTTAAGCCTCAGTTTTATGCATAAAATAATTATTTCATCCCCCAAGGTTGTTTCCTCATAGTAGTTTTGCTAGACAGTGAAGAAATCGAATAATATGAATTTATTTAGACTTTTTAAAATTCAACAAGACAGCTTTTTTGTAAACATGTTAATTAAATTATTTTACAATTGGTTAGAAATTACAAATAATTTGATCATCTTTATTGAATATGTTTTTGGGGAGATGAATGTTTAATTTATCTTTGCTATCTCCATGATCACACATTTTGTAGTGATATGTGCCAGTTTACTCAGAATTGTACATTCGATATGTTACAAGCGCTGAGAAAATTAAACACTTCATAGGGCCTAGCCTTTCATTTTCATTCCACACTTTGTAGGAAATATGTAAAGGATAATCACTTTTAGATTTCATGGATTATTTTATTATATTACATTGTTGACTTCAGAGCAACATATACATGTAGACCGACTGTTTGTCCATTTGTCTATCAAACCTCATATCTTGACCAGAGGTACGAATTTCATATTTATTTGGCTCATGTATCGCATTGAAAAAAAGACTGTATACAGTATATATAAATTAAACTTTAAAATGCTTTTTGGCATAGGTACTGGTTTTTCTTTTGAGCATGTTCAAAAAAACATATAGGCATGTAAATATATTGTCTATCTGATCTTGATTTGGGCTTATTTGAAAAAAAGTACTTAAAATCATTGATATATATCAAGAATTTTGTGAAGTTTGACTTGCATGTAACTAGTATTTTAGTAAGAATGTCTCTCAAATGTTTTAATGACTTGAACCAAAAATGCGCCATAAGTTCCAAAGTTTTCTGTTGGCAGTTGAAGATCCATCAACCACAAGAAAACTTCTGTTATTCTCGACCGAAAAAACCCCAAAAGAAGTTCGTTGATTAAATAAAAATGTCATTTGTGCTTTAACAAAGATTCCATTTATAGCTGTATTTTTCTAAAAACAGAATCAATATAATTCAATAAAAACAGAATTCAATATATGGAATAATGTTTTTTGATTGTGAGTCTTGAAAATTGTTAAATCTAACTTGTTTAAATATTAATAAAAATAATTCCAACAAGCTGTTGTTGACTTGATAGAAAAAGATTTGATGGAGGTCTGTGTTGTTTTGATTCTTTTGTTAGTTCTGGATACTTATCCCGACTTTTAGGCTGATAAGTCTTTAAAATTTAAATTGTTGAAATAAAAAAATTAAACTGTGAACTGTTAATTTGGAAACAAAATGAATCTATTTCAAATTAAGTATGGATTAATATAACATTCCACCTTCTTAAATTGCCCAGGTCTTAAAGATATGTGACGTCATGACGTTGCAAATATGCGACGTAACGATAGCATAACCATGCTATATTCAACAACCTTGTGTGGGGTGATTAAATGTCTGACTAAATTTATTTTGATAAATTCTTATTCTACACGTTCTTGAGTCGATATTGTAAAAAAAAATTAGCTAATTTGAAAGAGGGCCAATTTTTAAGGGAAGTGAACCAGGTCC
>NW_026441691.1:14888-34500 GCF_025612915.1 Magallana angulata
AGGCATGGTCACGATTTTGGTCGAAAATTATTTTTTCGATTTTAATGTTTACAATGCTTCACTTAGGCATAAATAATAAGCAACCAAAGTTTGGGTGTCATTTGTTGAGTTAAATGCGAGTTTAAGACCTGAAATAAATGTGTTAATCGTTAGGAACTGTTTATTAATGCCTAAACTGAATAAGAAGATTAGGCATTAATAAGAAGATAGACGAATCAGCTTGGAAAAGATTTTTACTGGTACATGTATATTGAACCTATGTAAACAAAAACAGGGCATGGGCCTCGTTTACAATACGAAGATTTGTGAGGCCTGTATCTTGCTTAAAACTTATTGACTGGCACCCAAATTTCATTTGATCGTTAGAAATGCATTCCTATAGCAATGTCAATAATAAAATTTGACCAAAATCGTGACCATGCCCCTTTTAAGCTGAACACCGGTCGTAAAAAACACCGTCACACACGTACATGTATACCGGTATATAAACCCTTCGATTTTGTGACATCCGATTGCACACCCGAAAATCGTGGCCGACGTGTAGTGTTACTTTCGTTGTCTTTGGATTTTTATGCATTTAATTCTTATTTATATGCAAATTTAGTTTGTAAATAATGCAATAACCATTTCATTTGATGTTAGTACTCTCCTGGTTTGAAAAAGTGCATAAAACTTGATACTTGACCTAGTACAACGACGAGGCAAGATGTACGCCCACACAGGTGAGACCCCTACAGAGATATACTTAAAACTGTTAATAGGTCTGTGGCTTATATAGGGGTGTAGGGAGAGCGCTGCGGATAGAGCAATATGGCGGACAGTGCCTATTTACGAGCGGTGTTCGGCTTTAATGCGACGAAACAAGTTAATCGATTGAAGTGTTGATCAATTGTGCATAACTGTTCATAATTTTGTCTTATCAAAAAAAAATTAACAACGGATGATGATTTTGGATGGAAAAAAATCCATGCTTGAAATTCAGTTTATGCACGAGTTCAACAAGGTATTTGTTTTTGTGTATATTTACATTTTTTACTGATAAACTTGGATGTAGTGACAATGATTTAACAATATTTTGACAATTGTAGGGGACAAGCTTGACTCCCCTGCCTCTGAAGAAAGATTGTTTCTTTTACATGTTCTATGGAAATATCTGTCTTTGCAAAATAGAGAGGAGTGAACTAAGTTCTCTTGATCTCTTCTCCGGTTCTGACGCCATTGCATTTTCTTTGGGACTGAATGATTTAATAATTAGTTTTAAATTTATCTTTGTAGATTGGAGAAATGACTCATACGAATTCCATGGGAGTCGGGACCTCCACCTGGGGTATGTAGGGAGAACGGCTCGTCTTGCCCTCTGGAGTGAGATTGTCAATTTCAATTCCCCTAACACTGTCTTCAGTTGGAGAGGTCTTTTAGACCCTTACCATCCGACCAGCAAATGATTTTGATGGTCAGCGGTGATTCAATTCCACCCCATCGACTCTGTTTGAGGTAAAATACCTATTCATCGTTAAATATTCACCTAATACTCGAAATTAAGAACAATATAATTTTAAAAAGTTTTTAGTTATACTTAACAACCTTTTTTAACTTGCTCCCTCTGACCTTTGACAACGAGGAGGTGGAGGAATTTAAGGGACTGATCGAGTCCGTGTCCTTTGAGAGGTAAAACAATTTAATTATTCGGCATTGATATTGATTGAGCAAAGAAACAATTGTAATTACTACTTTTGATCGTTATGAATATTGTAAAAACCTATCAGCAACCAAAGAAACAAAAAACAACAGCAACAAAAGTATATACACCACATTGTTCTGATTAAAAATAGTAATACATTTACATGCTTTGCTTAACCAGGGTGGAAGCCTCAATTAAAATTCGCTTGCATTTATTAAACACACTATTCAATGATTTTGCTCAACATAATATATTGAATTGGCGATTTCTTTCAGCAATCTCATTGGGGTAGAGGACACGCTACAGTCAGCACAGAGGCTCTTACCTCCGTGTTTGCAGATAAGTTACCGGAGAACACGGAGGTTCGAGGAACCAAGAGAAACGGTTCTGTCGTGGAGAGAGAGAGAGAAAGAGGTTGAGAGAGGTTCTCTGGGCGTGTGTTGACGTGGGCGGTCATATTTTTAAAAAACTTGACCATAATTATGTTTCAGCACAGAATGCCGTTTGTAATCGGTAACCCATTCCTAATACCCTGTAAAAACGAGGTGTAGTGTGGCATGGAACTATTGTGAAGTGTTTTCGTCCGTGTTTGCAGGGAGTTCGAACCAAGAGGAACGGTTCTGTTTTGGAGATCTAAGTTTTCAATCTAAACTAGACACAAAATTTTGAATATATATCAATAGGATTTCATTTATAACTGAGTGCTTCTTTCAGCACAAAAGAAAAAAAAACCCAAAAAGTTTTATGAATAAAGAAATAAAAACTAGGGACAGTGTCGAGACAATAACACTGTTTTCAAAGCAAAGACATTTATAAGAGTACCATCATTGGTTCAAATAGGTTGACAAAGATCGGCGCACTTTATTTACATTGGCATGAATGACCTTGTCAAGCACTTTAATTTTCTTAAACGTGAGTTGACATTATACTGAATTCAGGGCAATTCTCGCCCTTCTCCTCTTGCAAACAGTTGTGCCCCGTCTTGAATTCGTCTAGACATAATTCGTTATTCGCAAATTCATCAACATTTCCTTGTATACAGTAGTGAAATTAAAATGTCGATTTTAATATCATTATTGACATAATATGCCAAGTGCCAGCTACTTTGATTCCTCGTGGTCTTGTACAGCGTCGATTCGGAAATAATTAGAGCCTGATGTAAACTTACTTTGTTCACCTTCTTTTTTACACCATGCACAAGACATCAGATTGTTTACCCAGTCATACACCAGCCATGGCCTGTCTTTCTGCCATTGGTGCTGAAACTTTCTGACACGTTTTTGTTTATAATTCACTTTAGAGTCACTTGCTGGTCGTTTGACCGGTTTAGCAGATTTCAAAAATGGTAACACGACCGCCCAATCATGATTACACGTGGCATCGATGTACGTCTCGTAATTTAGCAAACATATACACAATAGGTTTAACTGAACACTTGCAGGTGTCACTACAGTATTAAATTTTACTATATATTCTTACCAAAATTGCACAACTTTACATACAGATTAAAAATTCAAAACGAACTTCTGGAAAAAATCCTCTTGGCATCTTTATAAACAACGCTTCATTTACAATTTTCTAGCAAAATACACACGTGCATCCAGCAAGGCGTGAGACTTTGTTTACCTCGAAGTTACACATGTGCTTGAAAATCAAGCCCGGGCCTTTTCACCCCCTCCGGAAACAACACGCATCAAAAATTCAAATGACCTCGCATTGTTACAAAAATGGGATAGTTAGACCTCTTACACATTGTTTTTCAGCTCATAAAAAAAATCAGCTCCTGTCGCGTGCGGAAACGCCCCGAATTCAAAGGAAAATTCGGGAATTATTTTGGCTCAGCCATGTTTTGACGTGAACCTTCAGTGAAATACTGTTATGACACCTGCATGATTACGGTTGACGCTTATTTGACAAGTCGTACCGAGAATTTAGACTGCACAAAGCAAGTTACGCGAATAACTTTGGTACGATGGAAGAAATGGCAAGTAAACAACAACAAATTTACACATGCCCATCGGGCATGTAATTTGGCAAATTTTACATGCCGGCCAAATTTACCAGGCCCCGGGCGTCTGACTCCCGGGTTATTTCGAAGACTGTACGGTCTTCATTAAAGAACATATTGATGATTCAGAAATTCAACGTATTATATGCATTTTCCTGTATTCTTAGATAGAGCCCTGCTTTTTAAGGAGATCAAGGCAGTATATTTATGGCCACAGCCCTCGAGTCCCTCTCATGTATTTTCATAGCTTTCATTCTATGGCTTGCATAAAACCATCTCTTGATGGAATTGGAAAAGTTCAGTCAAGTTCCCGAGCATCCTCATCCATTTCCTTAAATTTTCTTGATTTTTCCTAAGAAAAACACAAGTTTTTTTAAACATCATTTTCTTCCTTTAGACGACATTAGATTATGGACCAGCTCCTTAGCGGCTTCTTTAGGAATGGTGAACGTCTCCGAGGACAATGGTAGCTAAGTCTATTCGCTCAAATAAATTTGGTCATGTGTGTAAAGGTAATCTGTGATGCTGAAACAAAATGTATTTTGTATAATCTACAGAACGTCAATAACTCTTAGACGTTATTTAAACTAAAGTTTATTGTATTTTCAATAATAATAATAATTTTGAATAAAAACATATTCTTTATACATATCTTAAGGATTTTTCATTTTCAAGGGCTTTCTCTGCTAGTGAACACTGCACGAAAAGTCGCGTTTAACGCCCATTCTCAGTAATAAGGTGCAATCAGTGTCGTCGGTTCTCAGAGTGAGGAAAACATGAGATGGACAAACATACCACACGCTTATAATGTCTATTATATGTGAATAATTTGTTACAATAACATTAACCTAGTTAGTGGTCTGGTGTACAAAAAAAATCTTGTTGAAGTATATTAAACAATACATACGTTACTGTCGCCGCTTCCGTATTTTCTTATAGAATTGGAGCGTTTAGATAAAGCTCTTTATCAGTCATTTTAAACTTTGCTTTTATCTTATGAATATGTATAAAGAAATGCAGGGAACTGATGAAATGTTAGATGTAGACCTGCATTTTTTATTTATGACTGCAACTTTCGATGTCGCCGAGTCTCGATTACATACGTTACTACATTTTTATATTTGCATTTTTTTCAGTAATTTTCGTACAATTTATACTGTTATCGGACAAAATTTTCTAGCATGCTATCTTAAACATGTTGGACCATCAAAAAGGCGTAATGATACAAAAATATGAATTATTTATCGGCAATTGCGCACACAACGAAGGTTGTATTTTTTGTGATACACACGTTACCAGTCTTTCACTGATGGTTAAATGAGAAAGTTTTTTTGGTTTTTTATAAATAATGTGATTAACATCCGTCATTTATTTATAATCAATACAAAATAGAATAATAAAGTGATTTTTAATAAGTTAGCTTGTTGATAAGAGTATGAAAATTACATACGTTACCGATACTTACGTTACCATATAGACGAAACTAACAGAAATAAATCAAACTAACTTTACACCATTGTTCCACGTGATTTGAATATTATTGCTTACGTCATGTGAAAGTTACCATCGAGGGAAAATTGAAGGTCATTGCGCTAGTTGGATGGAAAAAAATTGAAATAGCCTTATCTCGGACTTCACGTGAGTTTATCTTTAAAATGTTGGTAAATGTTTAAGGTATATATATTCTGGTTCTTGAATCCATTACAATGCTAAATCAAATGAATGTTATAACTTTTCTAAGTTTAATTTGTTACAAATGACTTTCAAAAATTTGATACATACGTTAAATAAGGTAACGTATGTATACAAATATTAGTGCTTCGATATTGTAAAGATTTTTCCTATGAAATGAACGTTACAATATGTTTGGTTTACATTGCCTTTTTCTTTAATATTCCAAAGCAATGATTTTGTATTATTTCTTTTAATTTGACCTCGTATATACAAATCTTAACGAATATTTTAAACAGATATCAGAGAAATCTTCTTTGATCTAAGCTCACTATGTGACACAAAAATATTGAGTGTTTTGTTAGATTTTTTTATTCTACAATTATTGAATACAATAAAATGCATTAGTGTCTTTCTGTGTGTAACTATAAATACGTGATAATATTCTATTAACCCCAATTATTTACGGTAACGTAGGTATCAATTTATACGTTAATTTACGTTGGCCAAAAGTCGTGCTGAAATTCAAAAGGCGTACAGGGAACGACAGAAAGCGAAGGGACCGGCATTTCTACAGAAGGAAAGACAGAGAGCACAGTAATTATGTACCTGCAGCCAGTATGAACAAACGAAAATTAACAGAAAGAAATCATTAAGCGAAACTTAGAAATAGATTATCAAGGTTGAAAAAGAAAGAAAAACAGCAAAATATAGATTTACTAAATGAGTCAAATACCAATGTATGTACTAGCGGTTATGGCTCTATGGATCATGGACTATCCGACAGAAGGGAATCGGATCCAGGACTGTCAACCCGATCAACACCATCCGCCACACCACTAATAGTGAAACTACCAAATTATTAGCAAACAAAAAAGGGATCAGGGCTTAAGAAAACAAAAAAGAGAGCACTTGCTAGAGCTAGCAAATCAATAAAGAAAATGGAAAACGAAATTAAATCTCTGAAAAAAAAAGCTCAAAACAAAAAGCAAACAAATAGAAAGAATGAGAACAAAAGTAAACAAGAAATCGGGAGAGAAAAATTTAACTCCACGAAAAGAGGCTGACAATGATATATCAGAACTCCAATTAACACCAAGAAGGAAAGGAAAGATAAGAAGAAAACTCATTTTAGGAAATGCTGTTTTACAAGAAATAAATGATAGTAAAAAATGCATAACCAGAAAATCAAGATCGCTGCTACACAATATCGTGGCAGGTCGTGTGACTAGGAAGTATCGCTTACTTTCAGAAATAAGTAAATCTACAGGCCTCAGCAGAAACAGTCTTTACAGGTGTAAATATAAGAAACTGGAGAAATATATTGAAAAGAGAAAGAGTCTGACAAAAACAATCCTTGTTTAAGTTCATGAGTTCCTGCAAAGAGAAGACAACTGTCGGATTCAGCCAGGGAAATCTGATTCCAAAAAAGATGAAAATAGGGATAAACGACAGACAGCTATACTCACTGACTATATGAGCAATCTGCATGCGAAATATTTGTCAGAAAACCCAGAAACAAAGGTATCATTTGCTTCCTTCTGTAGGATGCGATCAAAGAATGTTCTGATTGCTTCATTCATTTCCAGAAATGCATGCCACTGTATCCGACATCAGAACATTGCTCTCAAGGTCCAGTCATTGAGAAAATTTGGTGCGGACATGAATAAAAATCCTGAGAATGCTTTAAAAGAAATGAATAACTCCAGTAACACAATGAGCAAATTGCCTGACGAAATTCCTTATAAAGTATGGACGAAGGTGCCATTGGAAAACGGTGTCCACAAAATGAGAATAGTTGAAGAAACAAAAGAAAAAGAAGCATTTTCTCTCATGTTCCAGGCAGAAATGGCAAATTTCTCTGAACACGTTGAAAGAGTTAAGCAACAGTTTTTTGAACTACGACGCTTAAAGGAAAGTCTTCCAGAGCATGAATTCATTCTGCAAATGGACTTTGCAGAACATTTTTCCTGTCGTTCTTTAGATGAGGTGCAAACAGCATATTGGAATCAAACGGCAGTTACACTTCATCCAGTTGTGATGTATTACAGAAAGGATGAGACACTTAAACATAAATCATTGGTCATTATTTCAGATGAAACCAATCATTCTGCATCTACCGTTTGTGCATTTTTGGATGTTATAGTCCCCAGAATTAAAGAATTCGACACACAAGTAAAGAACATTCATTATTGGGCCGACTCACCTTCGAGTCAGTACAGGAACAGATTCGTTTTCGAAACTATTGCAAAGCATGAACCTATTTATGGCATGAAAGCTATTTGGAATTACTTCGAAGCTGGTCATCACTGCACGAAAAAACGCCTTTTATTATATTCAATTTGTTATAAAATGTTTACAAAAGATGAACTTGAATCTTTGATTACCTTTTAATTTCATCCTTTCTTCTTTAAATTTATCAACTGTTTAATATATTGGCATATTTTCCCATGTATTTATTTCATTATCTACATGCATTATCATCAAATAAGTAAATTAATGGCTCTAGATCTTTTCAATATTTATTTTAAGAAATAATGATATATATAATAACATGTTATCATGTACACACATGATATACCATTGTTGAACAATTAAATTGTGACTTAAATTGAAATTAAATACAAGTACTTAATCAATTTAATTGTATAATTTTTTCAAATACAAACTCATCTGAATCCTTTTGACAACAAATTAAAAGTCAAAAAGGAAAGTCAATTATGACAAGGTAAACACATTTATAATAAATGTATGTACATTGTGTTGTCAAAAAAATCATCATAAAAATGATAATATAAATGATTTCAATAATTATGATAAAACAAAGCAGGGATATAATATTCAGTTCACACAATATATCTCTCTCTTGGGCAAACTACAATAACATCTTTTCCCAAAATACTTTCAGTAGCATACACAAATTTACTTTTTATTCTCTGAACAGGAATATACATTGATGAACTTTGCTGTTCAAATTGATTTCTATACCATATTTCCACTGGTTTTCCAAATGAAAATCTCAATGAATTTGGTAGACGTTTAAACCAAACAACTTTTGCTAAATAGTGACTTTTTAATTCACCATCAATCATGACTTTGTGCTCAAAAAATCTGACAATTTGACCTGGATGGGGTGTGAGATCACTATAAGTATGTACAAGTTCACCATCATCTCCACACCAGAATGCTAAAATAAAGGAGGAACGGACACTACGGCCGTGCTTTGAGCCTAAAACAGATCCATTTATGTACAACTCTTTTCCTACTTTCACAGAAGTACACAATTTCAATTGCTTATCACCATACAAAAATGAATACATATTTTGAAGTTCATTCAACTCAACATCAGTTAATATTTCACCCTTATACTTTTTGGTAAAGATACCATTGTTATTACTCCAGTCAACTGATTGTAAATTTATTTGAATTGAGGCTTTTTCTACATTACTAGTATGCTGTGTTGATTTTAATTGCTGATGTAAGGTTCCACGCACACTGTCAGAATGAAAGGACTTTAGCCACGAACACCCAAAAATGGCCCATTCTCAGATTTTAATGAAATTTTCTATAAATGTTGTTCAGGTAGTCTACTTTCATAATTGAGAAAGTATAATGGGTTTTGGGTCACTAGGGGTCTGTACAGTGGGCTTAGATTTTAGGTGTTAGATGGGCCAACTTAGTGCAAAATTAAGCATTAACATAATGATTGACACAACACTTGTAATCAAATATAAAACTGATAAATATTTTAATACTGTAACAACTTGGTAACTTAATCAACAATAACAATAACATTATGAGAAAAACACGTAACACATTTGTGTGCATGTATAGAAAGAGTTTCTATGGCAACCAGATAGTACAAAATCTCCATCTTCTGGAAAAGCAAGATTGATTGTGTTTTATTTTTTTTCGCCTTTATCAAAATCAAGTTAAATATGAAATATTTTCAAACAGAGTATTGTTTTTAAAATGTTTTTACATCATTACATTACCTGTACATCATTTATGTATATATATCTTAATTTGTAAAAAAAAAAAAAAAAAAAAGAATAGTTTCCATGACAACAAAAAGCTACAAATTTTTTTCAATGTTAATAGCAGCTGAAGTTGAAGATTGTGAATGGTATTCTTTTAATCTATATTCCAAAAGTATTATATCAACAAATGAAATATGATCAATAAATAAATGTAGTTCAAGAGATTAAAATACACAATCAAATAAGTTTCAAATATTCACAACAATTTTAACACCATTTATCAAACATGTTGTTACATGCATGAATGATCAGAGATCCTTCAGTTCTTTTTTTAAGATACTGTATAGGTTTGTGCACATACAAATGATTTAATTATGGATAATAGAAAAAAATAAGCAATCTAAACTTGTGCAGATACAAATAATTTCATTGTGAATAATAGAAAAAAATAGCAATCATAACTTTAAAAAAAATATCATTTGGGTGTGTAGTGCATTAATAACTACAGTTAGCAAATAATGAAAAGTTATATAAATGAATTATCTTTAAAATTCTATTGATCTGCATGGAAACTGTTTTGAATATTATTTTTATTATTGCATGGATTTTAGGATCTGAGGCTAAGCAGTTGATATACAATTAATATTTAATCTAACAATGTTTACAGTTAAATGTCATTCTTCCGTCCCGCTAAGTTCTCCCTCAGAGGACTAACTGTCATCAACTGGAGTTGGAATGTTGTTTGCATCGTCAACAAAGTCTCCCCAGTTTCGAACTCACTTGAGATCCTGTGCCTCGCATTTCCCAAAAACCATAAAATGGCTGCAATGTGGGAACACATCCCAACAACTCTTGCCCCGGCTCTGCATTTACAGTACCATGCTGTAACATTTGCTTCATCATATCTTATCCATAACTGGTATGATCGAGATGATACATGTCGACTCTGTAACCGTACCCTGACAAGACCTGGCTCCTCTTTGTGGACATGTATCTGGCAGTTGCCTTCCAAGTGTTCCTGTGCATAGTTGGGTGAGAGTCGAAGCTGGTATATCCCACAAGTGAGATTTCGAAGCTGCTCTTCATCAAGATACGGAAAGCCTAATAAAAAATATATCAAAGTAATTAAGGTCAAATAAATACATGCAGAGAAAAACATATGCTAGCTAGGCTAATCCACTGTACATAAAATCAAAGATTAGCATTTGATTTGGATTAAAAAATGTTATTATGAACACTCAATACAAAAAATTGTGATTATTTGATAATTTATACATCTTTATTTTTCATAAATGAAAAAAATATATCAAGTAATAAGATACTATAACCTGTTAATGTTTTCAAACATTAGGAGAAGATTATCTAACCTGTTTAAAACTTGTGTCTTATCCTTTTGATTTATTCAATAAATTCAATTCAAACATTTGAAGCAGGACAAGCAAAATTCTGTGTTAACTAGGGTATATATAGTTATTCATACATACCTTTTGGATCATCTACTGGTTCCCAACACACAGAGCGCCGATCTAGGTGATGTTCCTCCACATGTTGTTGTAAGGCGTTGACTTGCTTGGATAGAAAAAGCATCTTACATCCAAGGGACTCATCCTCAGTAGCATTTCCGTTAGAAAGTGGTTTCATGTATCTGTAACCAACAAAAACAGAAGTGTTAATAGTAAAAATATCAAATAGTATAGAGTATTAGTATAAATAAATTACATTGTTCTATTTTTACCTATTGCAAATAGCACAGACAATCCTTATGACATCCCCTATGTATGGAATCTGACTTGTTGGCAATATATGCTGAAGGTATTTCCATTGCTTGATCCGGGAGTTCGCGGCTTCCACAACCCACCTTATCTATAAAAGAATAGAGGATTCAATTTCAATCAATGCTTACATTTAAAAATGTGATATATCATTTCATATGCAGATCTTGGTACATACTCTCTCTCTCTCTCTCTCTCTCTCTCTCTCACACTACTGAGTCTTTCTCTCTCACCTTTGTAACAAGACGACTTGTATTGGCACTCTCTGCTGTCATCTGTTTCTCTCCTTTGGACATAAAAGAAGGCATGTGGGCTTGGATCCCAAGCTCTTCCAAAAAATCCAGTGAGTCTCGAAACCCCCGATCAACCACGAAAATATCATCTTTCTCCAACCAGTTGCAAATGTCCTCTATGTTGGACTTCATGACGTGCTTTAGGATACTTGCGTCATTGTTCCTTGCAAGGTAGGGGCCCATAACTGATAAGTAGTAGCCAGTCGTTGAAACAATTATCAATGGTTTTACCAAAGGACCTCCCTTGTGCAAACTATATGATTGCCTTTGGAACTGAAAGTTTCCACTCTTGTTAATGTAGATGAAAGTACCGTCCATTACCAAAATTGCTTGATTGCCTGGGCTGGTTTCGAACAGAGTTTGAGCTAACTGTCTTGTATGGTGCTGTATAATCTCTGCACGTGTGATGTGCTGGAAACCCAGGTTTTCCTGGACAAATCTTCCGGAAAGGGCTGAGCGTACAGAACTAATGCATCTTCGAATACTGGACTTATATACATTGAAAAGGGTTGAAAGTACCGTTTGATTCACCTCCCCTTCATTTCATATTTCATCAGGAAAATAGCTAAGCTAGTCCGTACAGATCTTGTTGGAGTAGGCCGAACTTTTCCCTCCACGAAGAGCAGAAGAACTTTGAAAGAGTCCTTGGAAATTCCCATGAGATCACAGTACTGGGCATCACTGAGAGTTTTTTCGCTGTTAAAATCAAGTCTTGTTTTCTCTTGCCTTTGAATTTCTGACCTTAAAAACTTGATCAGTTGGGTGATTGTTGATCTATTCCTGTTGTTGTATCAGCTGTAGGTTCAAGATCCCCAATATTTCCATGGAGATGGTTTGGACAACACCTGGCACCAGCTGGAATAATGATTTCCTTGGCTATAAATATCTGGTGTCTGATATCCACAGGAACAACAATGAGTTTTGGTCCAGGCCTCTTGCAGATGCAACAGGAGGAATGTCCTCTAGCTGAGCTAGGGAATGGCAGCTGCACTGAAGGTGGGCTAACAGGTGTTACAGATGGCTGAGGAGTACATGTAGAAGAAGTACATGCCTGCACTTTTTTCTTTGCTTTCTCAGATCCTTTAACATATGACTTGCACACATGACGACACTTGTTGCAGAGAAAATCCCCATCAGTTGGTGTTCGTCCTGAAATTCTGTTAACAACAAGTCTGTGACTTTTGGATATGGCAAATCTGTCAGTCCTTTTTGTTATGCGAGGACAAAGGAAGCACTTGTAGGATTTTTTACCAGGCATCTGTAGCGAAATAATTGAAAAACTAATAAGATTATTCAAAGACTACATGTACATGTATATAATTATAGATTTTTGAATTTTCCTCCTTCCAACTTTATATTTAATGTCTGCATACATATATAAATCCTTTTTTAGTTAATATGGCTAAGACTTCTTTTTTGTTATTACCTATAATAGTTAAGATAAATGTGACAAAAATCTGTTATGCACAGCCATACAAGGGGAAAATAGTCTAGGTATACTCCCTATCTCCTTCGATTCAAAGCAGGGGTCTAAATAACAATACACATGTATGTTGTATATACAATATCCGTACTAAATATTATTGAGTAGATGCATAGACTAATTAAATACCTTTAACTCTTATCAAATCAAACATCATGAAGGTCGTAATCTGCTAAATCTTTCATTTTCAAAGAGGCCATGAAGATCCACCACATAGCATGATGCTTTAAGTATTTGCAGTTATGAAGATATTCTGAAAAAAAAAAATTGCGCAAGTAGTAAGGCATATTAGATTTTACAGTACAGTTTGCTACTTAACGTTTCATTGTAACATAACTTTATGAATTCAATTAGAGTCAGGTTTATTAAATGAATTTAGTATCTCTAAATAGATTAAATGGTAAGGAGTCAGGTTTATTAAATGAATTTAGTATCTCTAAATAGATTAAATGGTAAGTGTAATTGGCATTTGACTGACTCATTATGATGCATTTATCAGTTAATAGTTTCATAAAAAAAGAAGGAAATACTAGGAATGCTGCACATTCTTATGTTACTGAAACTTCATTCATGTGTTAACATTAGAATTATCAATTTAAAGACTATCAGTTTCTAAGAAGACCAGGCAAATGAATTACCTTATTATAGTTTATTTAAGACATGTTTTAGAATTTGGGTTTAAGCATTATACATGTGTAATGTATATCAAGATTTGTACATGCACACAAATATTATACAAGCATATTTAAATTGAAAAATTAAATTAAAAAATTGATAATAATAATAAAGGGTAGCAAACACATTTGATAGCAAGTTCAAAATTTATTAGAATAATCTTTATCACTTTGTTTAACAATGTTTGATGAAAAAATAGCAATTTGATAAAATGATTTTAAAATGGAAATTAAAGTTTTATTAAGAGCATTGGATTTGTAGATTTGTGAATTTTTCTTTAAATATTTTAAAAGTGGCAATATATGGTAAAAATTAATGAATTAGCACAAAGTTACAATATCTCTATCAATTATTAAATTTTTCCACAAAGTAAATACAATTTTCTAATTAATGTAGGTGTAAAATATGCAAGATCCACCACTGCAACTTTGTTAGAGTTGTCCCCTTGCAGCTATTAGAATAGTGCATTCAATTCTTCATGTACGACATTTATTTATAATAACTAGCTAAAATTATTTAACAACAATGACTATTGATAATATTAAATCACCTTTCAAAATATTAAAACTACCTATCTGTTCTCAACGTAGTTTTATTCTACGTGTCTCAACTACATATTCCTTAAACACAAAATGACAGACTTTCAAGTCGAATTCTCCGATTGTAAACAAACTGTGTACGATGTACAAATTCTATCTATGAAAGTAAAAAACACCTTTGTTTAATGAGCACGTATTTTTTTTTTTCATCATTTACTCGTTTTATATGCTTACTGTACATCAGAAAAGTCAAACAGTTGCAGTACCCTTGACATTTTCTCATTAACTACTATAGGCCCCTATGCACTTGTTTGCATGGTTGTTAAAAAATTGGCGATTTAAAACTTTAGAAAAAGAGATACAAGAGTGAAAAAGATGTTTAAACTAAAGTTTTGTATATACTTACACATGATATTATAGCGATATGATATCAGGATATATCATATGCAGACATCAAAACTCATCATGCTGATCAGTTCATCACATGCTGACAGACGACAATTTCTCCTCTTCCCGCGATAAGTCAAACGGTACTATTTCGATGACAGCGCATTCCTCGCTGATAATTTTTTTCGTTGGAAAAATTTTCTTTTGACTTTTTCTTTTAATTACACTAAAAATATTTATCAGCGAGGAATGCGCTGTATAAGAAAAAATGCCTCTAATGTTGAAAAAAAGCCGAAATTTCCGGAAAAACTACAAACATGTATAGGTTTGACTTTTGTTATGTACGTCTAATGTCCGGTTTGACCAAAAGTTAATACACGTGCGATTAGGGTAAGTGTCAGAGTTGACAATGGGTGGTAGATTTTTGTAATAAAATGTACTTCATTTTTCACCCACTGAATATGCCATATTTGGTAGAAAGTGGTTTTAGTTCTTTAGTCAGGTCATTAAATAGACACAAAAAATCATCATCAAAATCTGACTGTTTTTCCCTGGCCCAACTCTCTTTCAAGTATTTTTTCATAATCTGGGTTTCAATACTTTTTCTGTTTGTTGGATAAGAACCAAGTATTCCGTTTTCTCTCTCAAAACTGAACAACCAAAACGAGTAGATTGGACCAAAGTCAAACAAACAATCTAACAAATGACCATGCAAATGCATATTTGGTGTTACAAAATCAACTCCATAAAGTTGTTCAAACTTTTTACAAAAACTAACCAATAATCCATCAGCTGCTTTTACATTTCCTAATGAAATGTATCTAGAACACAACCGTCTACATGCTAATACATATTTTCTCCAGCATTCTAAATGTTCATCGGGTATGACATCTTTTAAAGCATAAACTGAGAACAGTAGAGTCCAATTTTTCCACTGATCAGCATTAAATGATCCATAAGAGGATGAAAACTTTTTAGGTAATTTGCCAATATCAGATGGACAGAAAATTTTCTCTATCTTCTCTTGAATTACTAAAAAATCACTATCTTTTAAGATCATTTTAGTTTTCCATACACTTATCATATGTTTAGCAGTCCCAAGGAAAAGATTGTGCATTGGGTCAATCGGTGTCATCCTTATTGGGTCAAAATAGTCTAAATCTAGCAGACATGACACTCTTACTCCATGCTTCTTTTCTAGGTTTTCTTTTTCAGATTTTAAAGAACATTTAGAAATTTTCCCACAAACTTCCCTGTGATGAAAATTTGTTCTTAGAGGCCAAGTCCTTCTGTCAAAACCACCAAATATCTTTTCTCCTAACACACCTGGAAACTTTTTTTCACATTTGTTACAGCCTAAGTTAGCCATGTGACCATAAAACCCACATAATTTCCTGCTTGCAGGAACATCACATCCTACACAAAGGAGAGCCAATCTGAACTTTTTAGTTTGGTTTTTGGATTTCCTAGATTTAATATGAAAACCATTATGCCAAGCATCATTTAGTTCGTCCACTAAAGGTTGAAGAAATGTATTTGTTGGTGGTTCTTTCTTCATATCAGGTATTATACCAATTAACATAATGTTTTCCCTTTTAAATCTTTCCTTTCTTGGTAAATTTAAAACTGATAAGTAAATAGCTCCTACAGAGTAATTGGTATGCTTAAAGGGCTGAAACCAGTCTACATTCAGCATTAAACCATAATTTCCTTCCTCTGTAAAAAAAATTGTATTTTCTTCCATTGAAATCTTTCCAGATATTTCCATCATAAACATCATGAAGAATATTTTGTTGGGTTTGTCTAGATCTCCACCTTTCACATTTATCCTCAAAATCTTCACGATTTACAAAAGTTTCAAGTGATGACTTTAATGATTTGTAACAATATGTTTTGAATGGTACAAATTTTGAAGCACCTGTTTCTCCTACATCTTTAAGTAAAGGTTCTTTACATGTTTTACGCATGTATGCAAGTCTATGGTTTGGAAAGCACATATGATTACAGAGTTTTGATTGTTGTCTACCTTCAACACTTAAAAAACAATCATTCAAGTCATACAATGTAAAACACTTTCTACATACAACATACTTTGAAAATTGTGACTTGCTGTTGGCTAAAAATTTTGACATTGTGTATAAATTCTGTGGGAAAATTTTTACTATTGTTTGAAGTGCTGCTGAAAAATTACTTAAAAAATTAAATACAGTTGAAAATAGTTTTAATAATGCTTCAACAGCTGAGTCTGACACATTGTATACCGATTGCCACAGTACTAAAAATGTACATACAACTCGTGGTAAAACATTAATGGATTCTGACTCGGATACCACAGCTTTTTTCGACTCTTCAACATCTAGATCTGTATCCATTGAAATGTCAATCTCATCAGAATCAGAATCACTGGTTTCTAAAATTTCACTTCCATTCTCAAAGTCTATGTCAAAAAATGTTTCAGCATCTTCCTCACTAATATTACAAAAGGTTTTGTGTTCAATATATTTTTTTTTGGAGTCATAGTTTTTATACACAACTTCTTCCTCATCTGAGAAAAGGGGAGATTCTTGATGAGCATCATCATCATCTGTATTGCTATCAGAACTTGTACATACATTGGAAGAAGAAAGATTGATCTTATCATTGCCACAGTTTTCCATATGTCGCCGAAAATGTCGGTCGGAAAACTCTTATTTACATGCTGTACAAAACTTTCGTGGTCGCTTTGCTGCAGATGCCATATTGTAACACATATACAGGCAAGCAAGAAAACAAATTAATTTTGCACAAAAAAAAGATGTCTTGTATTAAAAAATTCCCAAAAATATCAAAGACAAATCCATAACATTCACATACATATTTAAACTGATGTTCACAACACACGAATGGAAGAAGCTCCTGATCACCAAATTGCTGAAATTACTTGACTGTTTTTTCATCTCCATTAGCGACTACCCTTTGAAATCTGTAAACACTAAAAAAAATTTTTATATATTCTGTAACATGTTCTGTATGAAGTAAAGAGATATTGTGGCAAATTCATTTTTTATTTACTGAATATTATGAAAACATAATTATATATAGTTCTTGTAAATACTTATATTTAAAATGATAATTGCTAATGAAAGAGATATACGTTTATACATTGTATAGAGTCAACACCTAATGATCTTTACATTTTTAGTTGCGTTACTTGCTTCTTTATAAAATATAAAGCATATAAAGCAAGTTAATGCCTAATTCTTTTCATAATTTGTTAAATTACAAAATATCCTTGGGGTTCAAGAAGAAACACATTTAACTAAAAAAATATGAATAAAAATGTGTTTATATGGTGGGTCACCTCTCCATATCTGCCTGGCTATAGGATAATTTCAAATGAAAACACCTCTCCACGGCAAAGAGGCATGAGGATCTCCAATGTTTACTTAAATGAACTGAATTTTTTTAATAACACTGTTTAATGTAGATAATTAGAAATTTGAGGGTCACCTCTCCATATCTGCCTGGCTATAGGATAATTTCAAATGAAAACACCTCTCCACGGCAAAGAGGCATGAGGATCTCCAATGTTTACTTAAATGAACTGAATTTTTTAATAACACTGTTTAATGTAGATAATTAGAAATTTGAGGGTCACCTCTCCATATCTGCCTGGCTATAGGATAATTTCAAATGAAAACACCTTTCCAAGGCAAACAAGCATGAGGATCTCCAATTTTTAGCTTAGTAATTTTTTCTACCACTATACTAGAACCTGTACTCTTTGAATTGGGATATTTTTGTTGACGATTTGCTATTTTGAGGAAAGTAATTCAACAAATACATGACTTACTGCATGTTAAAGAAAAACTCAGTTTTATACATGTACATATTACTGGTTTTCATTTGCACATCACATGTGTTATCATAAAATGATATCGTGATTGACATGCATCAGCCTTAATAACTTCACAGCATGGTTACAGTTTGGAACAGGGGTATAAATATGATGTAATATTCAGTAATAATCATTAAATTCAGTTAAAGTATTTTCATACCTGAAGAGGGTGTATTATTACATTTTCATAGAATTCTCTCTTTGATCAATAGCTGCAACTCGTTTTTTCAACACTGAATATTCCATAAAACGCACATACAATGGATCTGAGGTGAATGTTATAAAATGTTGATTATCTTTTGGTTTCACTGATGATGATGATGATGATGATGATGGTGTTGATGGTGATGATTGTTGTGTTGATGATGATGATGATGAAGACAACCAAGAAATTAATGTTTTGTCTGGACAGGATGAAGCATTGCAGAGGCAAATGTGGTTTTTTTCTATACTTGCTTTCTTATGCAGTTTCTTCTTTTGTCTGTTTTCTTTCCTTTTCCTTTTTCTAAATTTCCTTTTGCTTTCTAAACTATGTTTACCCATCTTTTCCTTTGAAATAAAAATGTTTTACAAAGAAATTAATATACATCAGTTGATATAATTATACTGTTTACATGTATAATATATATATACACATTGCTTTCCATTCACAATAATTCATAGGACTCTCATTTTTTTTATCTGCAAAACCCAAGTACAAAATTCTGCAGGATTAAGTGATATTTACCGGTACATGTACATCCACTAAGTATCATTCCCTATAAATGTATATTTCTTACAAAATTGATTGTAATTTATAGCTCCGTAGAAGGGAACTACCACCAAGTATGATTCCCTATATATTTTCTTACAAAATTGATTGCAATTTTTAGCTCTGTAGAAACTGACAGGACTGAAATCTACTGTACACAACCCATATCTGATTGGTCTAAAGCTTCTGCAACCATGGACTGCACGAAATAATCGGGATGATGTCAGACTCAATTTCCCTTAGAAGACAAATTGGCTGGGTTTTTTTTATCTTACTTACTGATGTACATTAACAATAATTTAGGTACTTACTTTTTACGAACAATTTCTTAATGTGCAATGCAAGTACTTGCATCTAGCACTGATGATAGCAGGCGTGGCCTCTTTGACTGGAGTATATGTATACCTTTATAAAACAAACAACAAAAGATACATGCAATTAGTTTATACATCAAATTCATGATAACAAAATCCTATGCTCAGAGAAATGCTTCAT